>NC_043957.1:3741385-4046385 GCF_902148855.1 Sphaeramia orbicularis
GAGACAAGATAAAAATCATAAGTATTTTAGAGTTTTCTTCAAACCTTGACATAAAGCCAAACAGTAGGATTGTTTTATTTCCTGAGTTTTCTCATGATTTTCGGTCGACTAATTTCATCTGTTATTTCTGTTACTGTAGGACCCAGGAAGAAAAGCTACAGCTGTGACATTTAAAAAAAAAACAACAACCACAAAACCACTCCAAGTGGGTCAAAATGACCTGGTGAGGTTGTTTTCTTGCAATATCTTTGTAATGAAAAGTTAAAAGAAATTAATCTGACCGGTAGTTTTGTCGGAGAATGTTTGAAAAAACTGACAAAGACGATGACGATTAAATCAAGACAAATCATGACTCTGAAGTTCTTTTTCAATACTAAAATTATATGGTGTTATACACTATAAAACAGTGGTTTCTAACCTTTTTTGGCTCGTGACCCTATTTTATGTTTATGTTTATGCATTTGGCAGACGCTTTTTTCCAAAGCCACTTACAGGGGAAAACCAATTAAATCACTCAATCAATCAAATTTTATTTATATAGCGCCAGATCACAACAAAAAAGTTCTCTCATGACACTTTATATATAGAGTTGGTCCAAACCAGACTCTAAGCCAATTTACAGAAACCCAACAGAATCAATCATTTTAACATCAAATTTCTGGTGACCCCAGAGATATAAAATGGAGACTTTTTTTTGCTAAATTTAATTTGTTTTTGATCATGTAAGAAGTTTGCTGTACTAGACCTTCTCGTCCAGTGTGAACCATCCAGACTACTCAGGTCATCTGGTGCAGGTCTGTTCTGTGTTCCCAAAGTCAGAACTAAACATGGAGAATCAGCGTTCAGTTTCTATGCTCTGTATATCTGGAACAAACTACCAGAAAATATCAGGTCTGCTGAGAGTCTGAGTTCTTTTAAGCCAAGGTTAAAGACTCACCTGTTCACTGCTGCCGCTGACTAAAAGGCTTTTGACTTTTTAAATTTTATATTCTCTTTTGATGATATGTGTGTGTTTTTATTTTATTTATTTATTTTTTATTTTATTTTTTTAATTTTTTAAATTTATTTATATTTTTGGGTTTTATGTGTTGTTTTCTTACTTGCTGTTTTTAATCAGTCTTTACATGTTTCTTTTATAATGCTTTAAATGTGTTTCTTTTTCCCTGTCGTTGTATTTCAGTGTCCTGTGTGAAGCACCTTGAATTGCCTTGTTGCTGAAATGTGCTACACAAATAAGCTTGCCTTGCCTTGCCTTACTATTGCCACATTTCCACTACGTGGAACCAGCTTGACTTGACTCAGTACTCCATTTTCCGTTTCCATTCGAGGATACTACTGACTTTACAGTACCTGGTCGTCATAGCGATGCGATGCGTTATTTCCATGTTGTCTGCTCAGAGAGTTGCTGAAAACCCGCTCATTGCGTGTTGTCTCATCTGAATTTTTACGTCGGCCACCAAAGACTGAACCTCGTCGACCGACCATGGTGTAGTTTTGGGCTGTTATCATGTAGATTAATGTGAATCTAACTCTGTCCAAGTGTATTTTTCTCATTTCTAGTCCAAAGATCTCTTCACACTTAAAATCAGACAGAATCACCTAAAGAGGAACTTTACAGTGAGAAATAAGAACTGATTTATAGACAATAGATCTGCAAAATCTGATGTCAAGAAATCGTACCAAGATAATTTTTACTTGTTCCACTGGCAGGTTTTTTTGCTTGAATAAAGCAAAAATTTTTTTTACTCTTTAGGTGATTCTGTCTCATTTTAAGTGTGATGAGATATTTTGACTAGAAAGGAGAAAAATACACTTGGTGAAATTTAGATTTTTGCAGTGCATGCACCATCCCATACATTGGAATTCATACAGTTACTGTAACTTTACTGTTCTTGATAAACCTGATCTGCACAAACATGTTTGAGTGGAAATCAATTGCTTGCTATTGTTATTAAACTGTAATTAACAGGTTTTTGTTTTGTTTTTTTATATTATCTCAATGAAGTGACTAATGACTAGTATTAGTGTATGTTAAAATGTAAGAAAACATCGGATTAGCTGCATTAAAAATGTTTTCATTTCATAGTTTTCACAGTTTATCAGTAAATACGTTTCTTTGCTTCAGAAATGAAATGCTTCACGTCCAGCTGAGTGGAGATTTTTGCAACTCCATGAAAAAATGGGTTTCTAAAAACTATTTCAATTGCATTATTTTTGTAATGCCTCGAGGAATAAAAACACTCAGGAAAAAAAAAATCTTGATTAAGGCTCTTATACAGGGTGAGGAAGCAAAATTTACACTGAACATGTAGTTGTTTTTTCTCAGCAGGCACTACGTCAATTGTTTTGAAACCAAACATATACTGATGTCATAATCATACCTAACACTATTATCCATACCTTTTCAGAAACTTTTGCCCATATGAGTAATCAGGAAAGCAAACGTCAAAGAGTGTGTGATTTGCTGAATGCACTCGTCACACCAAAGGAGATTTCAAAAATAGTTGGAGTGTCCATAAAGACTGTTTATAATGGAAAGAAGAGAATGACTATGAGCAAAACTATTACCAGAAAGTCTGGAAGATACTATTAAAGAAGAATGGGAGAAGTTGTCACCCGAATGTTTGAGGAACACTTGTGCAAGTTTCAGGAAGCGTGTGAAGGCAGTTATTGAGAAAGAAGGAGGACACATAGAATAAAAACATTTTCTATTATGGACATTTTCTTGTGGCAAATAAATTCTCATGACTTTCAATAAACTAATTGGTCATACACTGTCTTTCAATCCCTGCCTCAAAATATTGTACATTTTGCTTCCCCACCCTGTAGTTCATGCATGAAAGGGTTAATGCCGTTTCAATGTATTATAGATCGCATTTCTGTGGTTTATAGTTGATAGACTCAAAAAGACGACCAAAGCCCGTGGAACAGACGGTTACAGCTGCTGACGACATGAGGAATACTATCGGAAACAAAGTTTTCGCATCTTTTTATGTGACTACTGATGACGTAACAGGTCTGGAAGGGTCGTCCCATTTCACAGGGGAATGGTTCAACCCCTAAAACTTGCAGCTCCATTTCAAGGGGTAGTGCCAAGTGCAAGAGCCAAAGGGGGAGGGGCTAAGGGGTGAATTGGGATTGGGCCTTTATATTTTATTTTTTGAGTCAATAGTCTCTGGAGGAACAATCTCAATTTGACAACTTCAACATTTTTCATGATTTTTCAGAAAGTAACAACTGTACTGAATTGGATGTAATGCTCAGGCTGAGTTCACAGAAATTAAATATACAATAATTTGCAGAAAAGGCAAGGTTAAAATGACAGAAAACTGTTCCTACACCGTGTCTGGACTCACAAAGTGTTTTGGACAAAGGATGAGTTAAGTTCTCTTTGAGTTTTTTTTTTTTTTTTTTTCTTAAATGTCACATACCATTTTTCTCTGAGCATGAAAAACACTTTCTCCTCCTCATCTCCTCTCCTCTGAATATCACAGACTAATCTGTTCTGGATAAAGATTCATTTTCTTCCTCCCAATGTCTTAATTTGAAGCTTATTCATACAAAGCACGGTTCATTCTGAATGTGTTATTGAGTGACTTCACCATCACAGAGGACAGAAACTAAGAAATACTCACATTCAGGAAGCTGATTATAGTCCGCTTATAGTCACATATAAAACAGTTGTTGATTAATGTAATAGTTAGCCAGAGCAGCTCTACATATGGATGTGGCTCTAATTCAGGGATTAAAGCAAAAATTTTTCATCTGACTGAAAATTTTCTTCTGGTCAAAATCATTGGCCAATACTAAAAATGCAACACAATACTACTACAGCGTACCAGTTTATATAGTCAAATTTGGCGATACTGTAAAACACACTGAATGGGAGAGTGTACAGGTGTAGAAGATTAGTAACATGGATAGAAAAAATGTCATGAGTGGTATTGGTGGGGGTCTGGGGGTCCTCCCCCAGAAAATTTTTAAAGCTTCAGGTCAATTTTGGTGCTCTGGTTAATTTTAAAGGGGATGAAAACCTTTGAAGCAAGTGAAAATAATAACTAGAAGAAAACCTTACTGCAAAAAATGAATGAAAAACTATTTATTTAACATTTTAGGAACTCCTAAAACATAACTCCAACTCCAACAGCACATGAATTTGGGGGGAAATGTCTGTGTAAATGTAACCCTAACCAAGTAATCTTTTATTTTTTCTGCTTTTATATTTATATATATTTATATATATTTATATATTCCGTTCCAGGTCCTCTCTGAGGGTATTTCAAATGCAGTGGCTTTGCCAAGGGTGTTACTCATTCATTCAGTTTTATCTTGGTACTGTACCACACAGATAGAAATAAGATGCTAAACGGGTCAAAATAAAGCACTTATGCAGTCGGGCGTGTAACCAGGTAAGGCCGCTGCGCGCACAGCCGCACACACAGGAAGGGCACATACACACAAACACACACACACACACACACACACACACACACACACACACACACACACACACACACACAAGTCATATACCGGCAAGAGGAGATAAGCTATGAACCCAAACATGAAGGTCCATGTAGATCAGTTGTGTCTTCTTCCCTTTTCGCTGTGGTTCTTTCATAATGAAAGCTACTTGTTAGCACTAAACTAAAGTTAGCGTCTGGAGGCTGAACTTCAGTAAAGCTGAACTCTCCTCCCGACATAAAAATAAAGAAGTCATCTTATTATCATCACTGTTAAACCTATCAGCCCCCTGTGCGTGGCATGCCTGTGTTAAACACCTGCAGACCCAGGACAGGATTGCGGTGCCGACTGGACTCTGCGCAACACGTGGGGAAGTTACTTCAATATGACTCCCCCCCCCCTCAATTTTTCCATTTGACGGAAATCCGTCGTGGTGACGGAGAACTTTAATCCCTGCTCTAATTTCAGTTTCCACAGATCCTGATTTTCCAGAAAAGCTGTTCAATTTGGACTCTGTAGGACTTAGGCTACGTTCAGACTAGTGATGTCCCGATCTGGATTTTTTTGGTTCTGATCCAATTTTTTTAGTTTGTTTTGCCGATACCGATACTTTTAACTTTGAAATTTTGATTGAAATTTGGAGTCATTATTTTTAGGTTATTATGCTAATATTTTACTGTAGATCACAATTGGGCTGAATGTGGAACCTGAACTAAAACATGTATGACACCTTTGACTCTTAAGAACTTTAGTATAATTTTGGCACTTTCCAAATTCATACTTTGGGCCAAATTCGAACCTTTGGCGGTCCGGTTTTGGCCCGCAGACTGTATGTTTACCACTGCTGTTATAGCGCATCTATGTACAGGTCTGTCCAGGGATTATATGGAGGTGCGTTCTGTGCCATACGTACCTCACAATAAGTACACGCAGACCATACGACTGTACAACGTGAAAGTGAAACTTAAGACGCTTTACGAATTCCTCTAAGTCTCCAGCTATTGGGCAGCTCATTTTCCTTTTCCCTACCTTCAGAAACTGTCATTTGAGGGGGCATGTTGTTTGTTTACGAGGGCATTGCCCCCTCTTGTCCCTCTAGAACCGAGCTCGAATCGGCCCAATCTCATGACTAAATCCGATCCGATCTAAAAAATACCAGATCGGCAGCTAATACCGATCTTTAGATTGGACTGGGACATCCCTAGTGTAGACTGTAGGTTTTAATATACAATTTAGATTTTTTGGGTGAAATCCTTTTTAGCTTACTGGCCGATAGGCTGTAAGCTGTTGTTGTCATGCAGCGTCTGTCATCGTCGTTGTTGTCGTCTGTCGTCTGTTACAAAAATTTCAATCGTCTTCTTCTCCAAAACTACAATTCTAATTGACTTCAGACTTGGTATACAGCTTCTTTATCATGACGTCGACAAAAGTTACTGAAATTATTTGGATCCGGATCTGATTCTGGATTTGGTGCCACTTTGAAAAATGTCCCCATTATAAGAGATAGGAAGTGGATGGATGCAATAACTCAGTAAATCTAAATGATCTCCAGTGTAAATGTCTCCAGTCCAGCCCTGATGGGGAGATGACCCAAACATAATGTCCACATGCTGATCAGGATATTCTTCTGGATCTGGAACTGACGCAAAATTGAACATGGGCTCTTATGGGGAAAACATTCTATCGTCTTTATCTTCCAAACTCCAGTTCTGATTGACTTCAAACTTGGTATACAGCTTCTGTATGATGATGTCAACACAAGGGATTGACATTATTTCAATCTGGATCTGATTCTGGATTGGATGCGACTTTGACAAATTTTCCCATTATAACAGATAGGAAGTGGATTGATCCAATAAATCAGTATCAATGATATCAAGTGTGAATTTGATTTTTTTACAGATCTGATTGGAATATGAGCAAAACATGGGCTATTTCTGTAATAGAATAAATACACAGAACTGGGTGAGAATAAATGGCATTTGGATACATTTCCCAAAGCTTTTAATTTGGCCGGTCAGCTACAGGGCCATTGGTCCGATTTTTAGCTTACTGGCCAATAGGCTGTAAGCTACTGTTGTCATGCAGCCTCCGTCGTCGTCGTCTGTCGTCCGTTACAAAACTTTCAATCGTCTTCTTCTCTGAAACTACACTTCCAATTGACTTCAAACTTGGTATACAGTGTCTTTATGATGATGTCAACAAAAGTTAGTGAAATTATTTGGATCCAGATCTGATTCTGGATTTGGTGCCACTTTGAAAAATTTCCCCATTGTAAGAGATAGGAAGTGCCGGTAAGCTACAGGGCCATTGGTCCTATTCTTTTTTTTGTGCTCGTGTTCATATTACACATTAAATGCAACTTCTGTCAGTTTTGAGTAGGAAATGAATGCGACCCTGAAGTGACCCGTATGCACAAAACAGGTCCTGATGTAATATGTGACCACGCAGGCATGCACTGTGTTTACAGATCTAAATATTTTTCCCACCACTTCTCCTCCTGGGACGCAGAATTGTGACATTTGTTGCATTTCAATGATGTAAAGGTTGGATAAATGCGACCTGGCCAATGCAAACTATCAGATACGTGTTGGATTTAGGACCACATTTGTGTTGTTCTAACTGTCTTTCACAGATCGGATACAGGTCACATATGGGTGAAAAACATTGCATTTGCCTGCAGTCTGAACGTAGCCTTAGTGACACTGCCACGATTTTATTTTCGAAAACTGCTATTTTTGGTTGTTAAAAATAGAATTACATGTATGATGGTGGAAGCACCACATTGAAAAAAAGTGTGAGGCTTCATTTTTGCCAAAAATGTGAAATGAAAATAGAATTAAAATAGAGCAGCACCAACAGAAAAGGGGAAAAAAACCCCAAAAAAACCCCCAACAACCACTGAACAGAAAACAGCACTGATCCTCCTGCAGCAGAATTTGACCTCATGTCCAAACAGCTGGTCAGCATCCAGAGCCACTCACACATCCATTCCAGCTCAAAGGAAAGCTGATGGGTCGCCATGGCAACACAGATGCTGAGAGAAAGAACCTGTTGAATGGAAGGGTAAAAAAAAAAAAAAAGGGTCCTGTAGGTTTGGGGAACAATAACTGAAAAACCTCAGGGGATGGAGACGAATGGGTGCGAATCATTTTTCTTCAAAACAGAAAGTCATAAAAGACGATGGTAAAATACATTTTTAGATCAGACTGGACGCTTTCTGCCTTCGTCTCTCACAGATCCCAAAGCTTCCACTCCATTTCCCCCCACATGTCAGGCATTCGACGGCAGCTTTCCATCATTTCATTGCAGGTCAGATGGAAATCTACAGTGGACTCTATAAATCTCAGGTGGTTTGTTGAAGCTCGTGTTGTCATCCTCATTATGTGAAGTCACTTAACCTCCACCTTTTTTTTTTGGATAGCCCCCAGGCTCTGCCCACATGTTGGTGGACAGAAGGGTTACTTCCCTGCACCTTCGGGTCAGGGAACGGGTTCTGACAGTTACCTGCCCTTTTTGGAGTCCCTGGAACCCTGGATCTGAACCTGAGCGGTGTTCAGTTATTAGACTTCTGTGCGAGTCGCAGTTTGGCCATAACTAACACAATGTCCGAACGTAACGATGCCCATTGGTGTACTTGGCACTAGGGATGTTCTGATCCTTTCTAAAGATTGGTATCGGAATCCGATCTGGCATTTTTTAGAAGATCGGATCGTACTTAGTCATGAGGTCAGGCCAATTTTTGGGGCGGTAAACAAACCTCATGCTGCCCCCTCAAATTAAAGGTAAAGAAAAAAAGATTAGCTGCACATCAGCAGGAGGATTAGAGGAGTTAGTAAAGTGTCTATAAGTTTCACTCTGCGTTAGGGATGGGAATCAGGAACCGGTTCTTATTGAGAACTGGATCCCAGTAGCTCAAGTCCTTGGAATCATTTGCCTGCCTGCTTAACGATTCTGCTTATCGATTCCTCCTTTGTTGCACATGCACAATGACATCACGCATACACTGCACTGTTTTGGTCAGAACGTAGACAACATAGCACTGAGGCAGAAACGGTCTAAAAAGACGACAACAGGTCCAAACAGACCACACCAGGTCTAAACAGACCACACCGGGTCCAAACAGACCACACCGGGTCTAAACAGACCACAGCGGGTCCAAACAGACCACACCGGGTCTAAACAGACCACACCGGGTCCAAACAGACCACACCGGGTCTAAACAGACCACACCGGGTCCAAACAGACCACACCGGGTCTAAACAGACCACACCGGGTCCAAACAGACCACACCGGGTCTAAACAGACCACACCGGGTCCAAACAGACCACACCGGGTCTAAACAGACCACACCGGGTCCAAACAGACCACACCGGGTCTAAACAGACCACACCGGGTCCAAACAGACCACACCAGGTCTAAACAGACCACACCAAGTCTAAACAGACCACACCGGGTCCAAACAGACCACACCGGGTCCAAACAGAACACACCGGGTCCAAACAGACCACACCGGGTCTAAACAGACCACACCGGGTCCAAACAGACCACACCGGGTCTAAACAGACCACACCAGATCTAAACAGACCACACCAGGTCCAAACAGACCACACCAGGTCTAAATAGACCACACCAGGTCTAAAAAGACGACAACAGGTCCAAACAGACCACACCAGGTCCAAACAGACCACACCAGATCTAAACAGACCACACCAGGTCCAAACAGACCACACCAGGTCTAAATAGACCACACCAGGTCTAAATAGACCACACCAGGTCTAAATAGACCACACCAGGTCTAAAAAGACGACAACAGGTCTAAACAGACCACACCGGGTCCAAACAGACCACACCGGGTCCAAACAGACCACACCAGGTCTAAACAGACCACACCGGGTCCAAACAGACCACACCGGGTCTAAACAGACCACACCAGGTCCAAACAGACCACACCAGGTCCAAACAGACCACACCAGGTCTAAAAAGACGACAACAGGTCCAAACAGACCACACCAGGTCCAAACAGACCACACCAGGTCTAAAAAGACGACAACAGGTCCAAACAGACCACACCAGGTCCAAACAGACCACACCAGGTCTAAAAAGACGACAACAGGTCCAAACAGACCACACCAGGTCCAAACAGACCACACCGGGTCCAAACAGAACACACCGGGTCCAAACAGACCACACCAGGTCTAAACAGACCACACCAGGTCCAAACAGACCACACCAGGTCTAAACAGACCACACCAGGTCCAAACAGACCACACCAGGTCTAAACAGACCACACCGGGTCCAAACAGACCACACCAGGTCCAAACACTGTGAAAACTTCCATTTCTTCTAAAGGTGGAATCCCTCCAATCTGCTCAAACATTTGTCCACAGCATGTGATTCATTTACAGGAATGTCACGTATTTGATTCACTCCACAGGAATTCATTATTTCAGGTAATTCTAAAGCACTTACTACTCATTAATTAAGTTTATGGTGTGAGCTCATCTAAAGTGTGCACTATCTATGACATAAAACATTTACAAATGAGATTTAAAGGTTTTCAATGCCTAAAGACTCAAAAAAATCTGAGTGGTTCTAACAAACGAAAGACCCAGCACATGGGGTTATTAAAACAAACTGCATGATTGAATGATGAATGATTATGAATAATTAGTAAAACATTTATAACTGTGCTTATAAACCATATATTAATGAGTATTCATGTCAGAAATATGCTTTATAAATGATGAATTCAGTATTTATTAATGCTTAACTAATGCTTCATTACCCAGAAAACTAACCCCAACTGTTGAAAACTAAACTGGAGTGAACACTGCATCCATTTGAACTCAACACCACAGTATAGAACCCAAACCAGGGCCTCTGCTTTCTGTTTATTCAGGTGTAATGTAGACTTTATCCCCAAGACGATGATCAAAAACAACTAAAAAAAACATCTGAACTCCTGCATCAGCGGTAACTTCTCAGATAATTAAATCGTCTTCCTGTCAGTCCCGTCCACGTCCGTCGACTCGGCGGAGTGCATTAATCAAAGCAGCGGAGTGTGATGTGTCCTAATCTGAGTCCGACTGGCAGCAGGTGCTTTTGGTGATGGATGACTTAACATCCACATCAGCGCTGAGTTAAAACTGTAAAAGGGTAATGAGTGGGTTCACACCTCCGGTCTACATGTGTGGAACAGTGTGTGTGTACACTGTAAAAAATGACTTCAGCTCTGGAACCCCTTACCACTGGAGCTCAGAAATACCACTTCACTCCTCCTCTTCAAATCCAAACTCAAAACCCATCTGTTTAGGACCGCTTTCTTTGTGACCATAATTGCGCTGTCTGATTTTTCAGCCTGCCTTTTGCTTTTTACTCTGTTTTATTGCTTTTTTATACTCTCCTGTTTACTGTACAGTGTCCTTGAGTGCTAAGAAGGGCACCTATAAATAAAATTTATTATTATTATTATTATTATTATTATTATTATTATTATTATTATTATTAAGCAAGTGAAAAAAGCCTTATTTCTAAAACATTTGTCTTATTTTTCATCTAAACAGGTAAAAAAAAAAGTTTGGCAAGAAATGTTTACATAAGAAAAATATGTGTATTTTTTTTTTTTTTTTTTTAATTGAATCCTTCAAAAGTTTACAAGTCACATTTAAGAAAATAAATCAAGGACATCACAATTAGTCCACAGCCCTGACATAGAGCCGAACACATTGCATCTTGCACTAAATTGGAAAGAACACACATTAGTAAGATGTCCATGTTGAAGGAACAACCCTTCGTTTTCCTTTTTCTCCCACAATCCCCCCTCTCCCCCAGCCAGTCAGTCATATAAAAAAAAAAAAAAAAAGAGGAGAAGGTAGGCACATTGGATCTTCCAGCATGAGCTGAGTTCAATCAGCATCCCTCAATATGAGCCTATCTGTGTTCAGAAGGGTTCCCACACACTTCCATCTGTATCCATCTGTCCATTTATCTTGTGGATCAGTCTTTCAAATGAGGCGGTCTCTGATGAGGCTGAACACCATTCAGAATAAGTAGGGTTGTTCTGCCCCTTCCAGTGCCTTAATATGACCCTCTTAGCTGTAGTGAGTGCAATTTTAAGCCAATGTGCTCTTCTGACTTCTAATGTAACATCATGTTCCAGGAAATTCAGAAGACACAACGCAGGTGTCAGGACCAAATTCAAATTTAAAGTACGACTTATCTTTCCCATGACACTATGCCAGTAAGAGGTCAGACTCAGGCAGGTGAGAAACATATGAAGCATGTCTCCAGGACTGTGTTTGCACCACCAACAGATATTAGAATGGCATATTCCTGCTCTGTATAGTTTGACAGGTGTCCAGTATAGTCTGTTGAGAATTTTAAATTGAATGAGTTTGGACCGTGCGTCTCTTATTGGCTTTAACATTTGTTTTATTAATACATCCCACTCATCCTCTCCAAATGTTTTCCCTAAATCCATTGCCCACACCTTTTGGAGCCCTAAATTAACGTCCCTGATGTCTTCAATAAGGTAGTTATAAATGCGGCTTACCAAACGTGGTAAATCCCTTAATTTTTTAAATATAGAGTACACTGGAGATTCACCCGACAGCTTTACTTCAGATAAAAAAATATGTGTATTTAAAAAAACAAAAACATATACATATATATATATATATATATATATATATATATATATATATATATATATATATATATATATATATATATAAACTTTTTCTTAATACGAAAGCTAATATCAAGCTGGATTTTAGTTCTATCGAGGTCTGGCAATATTTTGCAAATTATCCCAGCAAACGATTCAGATTGTTTCCCTTAATTCAAAGGAGTGATATTTTACTTTTTTAAGTGGAATTCTGCATTTTCAAACATTTCCCTGTGGTCTCCATAAACTGTAAATGCAATGAAGAGCAACGAAGTTTAATTTATATACTCCGCCCCCTTACTCTGTCTTTATTTTACTGACCATAAATTCCTGTGTCAGCTCCCCAGTGTAACTGAACTAATCTTAGGCATTCATTCATTCATTCATTCATTCATTCATTCATTCATCTTCTGAACTGCTTTGTCCTTGAGAGGGTCGTGGTGGTGCTGGAGCCTATCCTAGCTACATATGGGCAGAGGCGGAGTTCAGCCTGGATGTGTCACCAGATCTTATACAAATCGTATGTTATCAAATCTTACACATTTCAAGATAAATTCTGACTAACACAGCACAAAACACAAAAATGTTATGCATATTAAAACTAAACTCCGTCCATTTGATGACATTAGTACACAACGCTAACAGTTAGCTTATTGCATCATAAAGTACAGCAACTTTACAACATTGTTGGTGGAACCCATTAACCACAACCGTAGTCAAGATGGTTGTCATAAAGAAATGTGTTTTATGACACAAATTGAAACTCTAACCTGGCTGTTGATTAGAAGATGGGCCGCCACAATACTTATTAGAGAGTCTAAATAAAACGTTTCATCCAGGGCTTTCTGATGCATAATCATGACTTTAAAATACTTATGCATTGGCTTCAGTTTGAAGCTGAAATCCTCGCATGTTGATTTGAGGTCAACCATGTAGGAGATTCTGTAATAATGAGCTTATTAATGCACTCATATCATCCCCACCTATCATTTATAGACACTATGAGAAATACCTGAATAAATGACCGACTGTAAGAAACCTCGTAAGGGCAATTTTTTATTGTCTGAGCAATTTGGAGTTGAGTCCTTTTTTTAAGTCTGAAATTAATAGAAAGGAAAAGAACAGAGAAAGTAACATAAATATGAACATGTACAGATTTTTGTTGTCCACATGTGAACATGGATGAGAATTGATCAAAAAGTCCAATCCAAGTGATATTTGTTTTTTTGTTTTTTTTTTTATTTTAAATGGAATTATACATTTTAACCCTTTCCCGCATGAATTATAAACACTTTAATCAAGATTTTTTTTTCCTGAGTGTTTGTATTCTCCTTTAGACATGAAAAACAACAATGCAATTTAATTTTTTTAATAAATCTATTTTTCTTGGAGTTACAAAACTGTCCACTCAGCTGGACATCATGTGTTTAATTTTAGAAGCAAAGAAACATATATTTACTGATATACTGTGGGAAAACTATGAAATAAAAACATTTTTAATGCCGCTAAGCTGATGTTTTCTCACATTTTAACATACTCAAACACTAGTTATTACTCAAAAACAACAACTTTTTGTTTAAAAAAGAAACAAAACAAAAACTGTTAATTAAAATCTAATAACAATTAACATTTTTTTTTACACTCAAAGATGTTAGTGCAGATCAGGTTTATCAAGAACAGCAAAGTTACATTAATGGTGTGAATGTCAGTGTTTGGGATGGTGCATACGTCTCCACTGTGTCAGCTGATCTGGAACTAAAACAACAAAATCCATGAAAATACAAGAGAACAGCTTTGATCAGCTGTCCACTGGACTGAGCACTGTGCATGAAAGGGTTAAACATTTCCCTGTGGTCTCCATAAACTGTAAATGCTCTGCTTGGCTCTGAATTCTTCATTCATTCAACTCCACAGGTCCATCTTCAACCCTATTTCTGAGTAATGACACCAGAAAGGTGGTTTGGAGCGCTGGCCCTTTAAATGCACAGGAGACACTTCAAATGCTGTTATCTGTTCCATTTTATAAATGTCTATTGTGATTTCCATACATCCGTTTAGAGTTGGGCACTCCTGTGATAGCCATTTCCTGATAATAGTCTTTTTACAGGAGATTAATTGATTTTAAATCAAAATTAGATTTTTTAATTAGGACGATTTTTTTAAAAAAAGGGTAATCGTCAAATTGATTTCATCTCTCTCGTGTCTCCGGGCTATGCTAGGCTCCTCCTCCTAACTGTGAGACCGGTCTTTCATAGAATTGGGTGTTATGACCACGGCCCATAACCCTTTCATGCATTGTGGTCACTACGGCGGACAGCTGTTCAGTGGTGTTCTCTTGTATATTCATGGATTTTTTTCAGGTTATTTACATCTTTTTTGCTTGGATAGTTTATTAAAGTAAGTATATTCACAATTTAATGGGTTTTTTTTTGCACTAAAACAAAGCCAAAAATTTGCAGTTGTCATTATTTATAGGTTATTCTGTTATTATTTTACTGGTCCGGCCCACTGCAGATTAAATCGGACTGAATGTGGCCCCTGAAAGAAAATGAGTTTGAGAGCCCTGGTCTATATTATGTCTCGGTCCACATGTGATTGGGTTCATGTTGGAACTGTATGTCATGAGTAATGCAAAATCCAAAGCCATATTCCTTGTATGTGCTCACATACTTAGGTAGTAAAGCTGATTCTGATTTTGTAGTTTTACCCTAAAATAGAAATCTAAAATCGAGTTTTTAGAGGAAAAAAAAAAAAAAAATCAGGATTTTATTTTTGGCCAAAATCATGCAGCCCTAGTTGGAGGCTAAGAGTTAAAGCAGCGGTGAACAACATGTCACCAGTAAGAAACAGCTGAGTGGAGGCTTTCTGTCACATTATAAGACGGAATTATTCACATTATTAAAAGTTTGGTTGGAGTTTTAAAACTTCCCTGTGACTACTCTTTGAGCTTTTTCTACAACATCTGAAAAAATATCCCTAATTTTATTCAAGTTTGGGCCAAATGTCTGAGACATGGATCTTTCCCAGGCTTAAAGAACAGGTTTATTGATGCACTCAAGTTTCATTTAAGGAATTCTATCAGCCAAGGGTTCAAACTGAGCCTGCTTCTGCATCTTCTGGAGTTTTACCTTCCTGTCTCATGGATTTGTTGGATTTTTGTTCTTAAATGTCTTTACCTCTGTACAAGTGTGTTTGTTTTCATCTGTATTTTCAATTTGTGTTTCAAAAACCTGAGAAGAGTCCCCCCCAAACCCTTTATTTTGGGAGAAGAGGTGCATCAATACAAAAGTAAACGTTAGAACGTGCAATGTAAACAGATTTAGTGTCTGCATGTGTGGATCAATAAGACAACAGCGGTCACTAAAGGCGAAAAACAAAGAGAGAAGCCAAGAGAAAAGGGGTTCCAGACCTTTACAAGGCTTAGCTGCAGAAATCTTTCAAACGTTCCATTTTAAATGTATTATCACATCTGTTCTGTTATTTTTATTTCACTGTTTTTATGTGTACAGCTGCTTTTATGTCTTTTTAATCTAGTTTTGTATTTTAGTCTATTATTTTGCTTTTTATTCTTCTGTACGACACTGTTTTAATTGCACAGCTGTTTTATGTTTTTAATCTATTCTTGTATTTTTCTTTCACGTTTGGTTTTAACCCTGTAAATACACCGTACAGTGAAAGTGAAACTTAAGACGCATTACTAATTCCTCTGTGTCTCCAGTTGTTGTGCACCTCATTTTCCTTTCCTCTACCTTCGGAAACTTCTATCTTCCATCATTGAAAACCTGGTAAAGAAGTTAAAGCTTAAACTGGGCTTTTACTTTCGAAACAAGTTGTGTTTTTCTTTTGATGTAAAAAAGCGCCTTGTCACTGCCACTTTTTTATCAGTGTTAGATTATGCAGATGTACTTTATATGAACGCATCGTCTAAGTATCTTCAAATGATTGACACAGTCTATCCTGCTTCTCTGAGGTTTATTACAAATTCTAAAACCATGACACATCATTGTGACTTGTATTCCAGAGTGGGCTGGCCTGCCCTAGGAGGAGTAGGAGGCTGGGGCACTGGTACACCTTCATTTATAAGGCCATATTTGGGCTACTGCCTTCCTATATCTGTAGTTTAATTACGAGAAGAAGTGTTGATTCTTGCTGTCTGCGATGGAACGAGCATTTATTCCTCTCTGTGCCATTTGCCCGTACAGAGCTGGGTAAAAGGGCATCTGTGTACTCTGCTCCGTCCACATGGAATATGCGGCTAAAAGACTGGAAACTCTCTGAATTGATCTCCTTGAATGCTTTTAAATCCAAACTCAAAGTGCTGGAGAAGAACTCAATGACTTGCACGTGTTTTTCGTAGGTTGAATTGTCCAGTAACTTAGTGTTTGTTGTAACTGTATGAGGTAAGTGTATGTTGTAACTATGTGTTGTGTTTCATGCTGTCTTTTGGCCAGGACTCCCTTGAAAAAGAGGTTCTGAAACTGAATGGGATCCTTTTCCTGGTTAAATAAAGGTTAAAAAAAAAAAGAACCGGTTCTCGATTCCCATCCCTATCCTTGACTAAGCGTTTTCTCCCCAGCATGATGGCAGTTTGAACCCATTGTGCAAGAGAGGAGAACAAAAAACTCACAACAGAAGGATCCCCTCGCACAGGGCTGTCAAACTCATTTTGGTTCAGTTCAATATTTAGCCCAATTTGATCTCCAACGGGCCAGAACCAGTAAAATAATGACTTAATAACCTATAAATAATGACAAATCCAAGTTTTTCATTTTGTTTTAGCACAAAACCCCCCAATTAAATCATGAAAATATTTACATTTTACAAAAAAGATGTGAATAACCTGAAAAAAACAGGAATTTCATTTGAAAAATTAGTGCAATTTTAACAAAATTATACCTCGACTTATTATTTCTACATGTACATTTACACACAGTGTTCCATAAACATTTAATAACAGGCAGAATATTGTTAAAATTTTGGAGTTTGGAACTAAAATTTGAACAATTTCTACAATATTCCATCTGTTATTATGAACACAACTCCAGATCACAGTGGATCCATAAATGCACCAAACATTTAGGAACAGGCAGAATATTGTTACAGTTGCACATTTCAGGTTGTTCATCTTTGTTTTTATTTGTGTATTTATTAGCATTTTATTGTAAAAGAATAGTTTTGTAAATGTAAATATTTTCACAGTGTATTCTTATTTTTTTCACTTACATTTTTTCCACAGAATTTTTCACAAAGAAAATTTGTAGTTGTCATTATTTGTGGGTTATTGTGTTGTTATTTTTACTTGAGATCACATTGGTCTGTATGTGGAACCAAAAGGATTTGTTCAACCTGGACTGTTTAGGTTCATTTTTGCACTTTCATCCTGCAGGGCCGGAATGGAACCTTTGGCGGGCCGGATTTGGCCCCCGGGATGCATGTTTGACACCTGTGTCTTAGCACATCATTATGATCATTGTTAAATTGTCTTTTTTACTCCAACATTTCCAGGGTGTTTCTTGGTACATCTGGTCCAGCCCTCCAGAAAAAAACTAAGACAAAGCCTAAACGCAACAGCTGGGTGGAGCATCACTTACTCATGTGGTAATGATGGGCTCTGAGAGCTCATTTCTGAGCTCACCACTACTTATCTCCCCCAGCTCCCTTCTCCACTCCATCACCTTCTTTTCTTCTTTGTCTCCACATTGTCTTATAATCATTTGTGACATCTTTAATCACTGTACCCCCGCCCTTATCCCCATCGTATATTCAACCCCCCTCCCCCCGTTTCCTTATCCCGCCCTCCTCAGGGGAAATCATAGGATCTCAAAGGTTGGCCGCCGTGGTTCTTATTAAGTGGAGAGTTAAGCCAAATATGAGATGGGGGATTGGGAAGGTCTTGTTTTTGTCACAGGGGGGATTTGAGCTTTAGATGGACCGTCATTATATAGTAAGAGTATTGTAATTTATATTATCATACATATAAAAAGAATAAGACAGAACATCACTGCTACAGAGGGTCTGCACGTGACGTCACCGCTAGCAGAAGTCACCGCAGTTATGTCCACTGAGTGGCAGAAAGAGGGAGGTGAGTAGCGGCTTTGGCTTGAATACTATGAAAACTTTAGAACAATCTAAAAAATGGGGCAGAGCTGTTGTGCCATTGATCGCACAAATAGGTTTAAAAAGCACTGGGAGCTATTGTTTTAGCGGTGACCTAAAGCTAAAGACAGAAGAAGCAGATGGATCGCTGCAGTTCGTAGAAATAACTGGAATCCAGACAACCAAACCTGGATTTGTGGTTGTGGTAACGTTAATTTATTCTGTGTTCTTGTGTAAAATCATCCCTTAAATTCCATCTGGTTTTGGCTAACGTTCCTTCTTAGTAAAGCTCTTAATGTTAGCATCTGTCATTTAGTTCTAGATTTCAGAACTGAAACGTTTTTGTCTTCAGTTGTGTGATTGTGAACCTTGTGATCTACATGATTTGTAAACTAGCTTAAACTGAGGCTAACCTAGTTTTCCAGATAAGGGGGTACTCTAGCACAAAGCTGTTGGATCTGTGTTGGATCCAGTATTTGATGGGAACTCTCCTTAAATCTCCACAGTACCAGTAGATCATCCACTCACTTGGGTCAGTACTAAGGGTTCAACTCCAGTAAATCAGTAGTGAACGGTGAGCACTACTGCTGGGCCTTTACCGCCCAAATCACCACCAACAAAATACGTCTGCACTGGAAATGAGGCCCAAATCTGATTTTTATGAATGAATGCATGAATGAATGCATGAATGAATGAATGAATGAATGAATTCAATCTTTATTTCGAACATGTAGACAGTAAAATCAAAACAAAAATCAACCAACAAAATATAAGTACTGGTACATAAATGATTGATAAGTAAGCAAACAACAAAATAAATAAGTAATAATAGTAAATAATAATAATAATAATAATAATAATAATAATAATAATAATAATAATAACTAGAAAAGCACTCTGAGAGCGCAGACCTCTGCCAAGGCAGATCAGTGCCCCCCCCCCCCCGATCACCACCAAAATTTAATCATTTGTTCCTTGTGCCAGTATCAATATTTCCTGAAATTTTCATCCAAATCTGTCCATAACTTTTTGAAAGATCTGGATCAGTCTTTGCCATTTGATAGAACACCCCATTGTAAATCCCTGAGTCAAACTGCATGAGATTTGCACAATTCCCCCATATTGTGATTTCCACCATAAATATAAGTCCCATATTTCTTTTACCTATATTTTAAGATTCCTTGACCATGAAAACATACCATTAGCAACTGGATTCATAATTATATCCTTATTAGTTCAGTAGTTATTCACGAAAATCACATTTCTCGTAATGGCGGTTTTCTTCTGGATCTAGCTCCTTAAGTATTAAAGCTACATGAAATCCGGTGGCATACTCCCGATGCGGAACTGACTGAGCTACACGATGGCGCTTGTCAGAAATTTCTACCTTTAATATTAAAGGCACAGTAGGCCAAAAAGTAAGGGCACCCCCATTTTTTATATAAATTGAGATAAAATCCGCCTTCTGGATCAGATCCGGATCAGCCTTTGAAATGTGATAGAGGACCCCATTGTCAATTCCTGAGTTAAATTTCATGAGTTTTGGTCAATAATTAAGCAAGATATTGGGAAACGAAAATTTTGGCCCCATTTACCACAATGTTAACGAAATTTTCAAAGTGATCCAGAATCCAGGATTTCTTCCGGATCACCGCCAAAATTTAATCATTTCTTCCTTATCCCATTTCCAACAAACCCTGAAAATTTCATCAAAATCTGTCCATAACTTTTTGAGTTATGTTGCACACTAACGGACAGACAAACAAACCCTGGCAAAAACATAACCTCCTTGGCGGAGGTAATAATAATAATAATAATAATAATAATAATAATAATAATAATAATAATAATAATAATGAAATGCAAATCATACATGCTTGAAAAGGAGTAGGAAGAAGTAAAAACTTATGTACTCCTACCCCCAATTTCTATTCCTTCTGATCATCATATAGCAATTATTATTTAGCATAATAATAATAATAATAATAATAATAATAATAATAATAATAATAAAACAAATGAAACGCAAATCATACATGCTTGAAAAGGAGTAGGAAGAAGTAAAAACTTATGCACTCCTACCCCCAGTTTCTATTCCTTCTGATCATTATACAGCAATTATTATTTAGTATGATAATAATAATAATAATAATAATAATAATAATAATAATAATAATAATAATCCTTTTATCTATATACACTAATACGATAATACTCATTTACAACTTCTCCTACCAGGTATTAATAAAAACTAAAAAGAACAAAAACAAAACAAACAAAACAAAGACCCTCAAAAGACCCTTATTAAAACTCTTTGTTTTTTATTGCACTAAAAAAAGAGAATACATTGGAGTTGTCATTATTTCTAGGTTATTATGCTATTATTTTACTGATCCGACCCGTTTGAGATCAAACTGAGCTGAATGTGGAAGCTGAACTAAAACAAGTTTGACACCCCTGCTTTAAATTAATCAAACTTGTCGCAGGAACTATTTTCAATTTGTATTTGTGTTTTCACCTGCAGCTGCGATGTGATACCACCACCTGTGTTAAGGAAAAGGTAAAGGAAAAATAAAAGCGGTAACAGGTGCTGCTGATGGTGGGAGGTCGTTTTAGACCACGCTAACATGTCGTCACACCAAAGGCTCTCACTTTGATTTCTGTTTGTTTGCATTATTGTAAGACGTATTATTTCACACACACAAAAAGATGCTGAATAATAAATGGATCTTTGTCTTAAACACAAACTGAGCAATTACTCAACAAACGCTCCAATTACAAACACAACAATTGCGACTCCTCTGTGGCTTTTTAATTGGGTAATTAGTCGCCAAAATACGAGGAGAATTAGTTTTGGTCAAACATTTGCACATTGAGAAAACAGCTGTTGTGTTAAAATGAGCAAAATCCTGGAAAAGGAAACACCGCATGAAAAGACATGAAGTATCTTTGCCAAAATGTGCCGTTTTCACAGTGTACTTGGAGACGACATGGGAGAATCTGAAAATCTGGAGCAGAGGGAAGAAGAAGAATGTCGGAAATAGTCGTCTAATTGCAGAACTTTTCCAGCAAAGTGCATCCTATGAGCCAAGTCATGTCAACAGTAGAGTATGTATTTCAGCTTATTTGGGTTTACGCTCTAGCTCAGGGGTGTCAAACATGCAGCCCGGGGGCCAAAACCGGCCCACCAAAGGGTCTAGTTCGGCCCGTGGGATGAATTTACAAAGCGCAAAAATTACACTTAAGTAAGTAACATAGTGACATAAAAATTGTTTGGTGAGTCATTCTTTAAAATTTAAGCGACAATTAATATACAGTATGAAGCAAAAGTGAAAGTGAAACTGACACACTTTCCTATTCCTCTGCCTCTCCGGGCAGCACAGATACACAGCGGCAGCTAGCGATAGAATCTTCACGCAGTAAAAAAAGTTAATAGATCGGTTACATATTGACCGATATTGATTCATCGTTCTTGGTTTGATAAAGTAAGTAAAAGTACATCAGGAAAACATTTACACTTACAAACTATTTTTTGATAAAATGTGAACAACCTGAAATGTCTTAAAGGGGTGATATTTTGCTTTTTTTTTAAAATGGAATTCTGCATTTTAAAACATTTTCCTGTGGTCTCCATAAACTGTAAATCAAGGTTTTAATAGTTTTAGATTTTTCATTATAGTTTAGTTTTATTTAGTTTTGACTTTTTTTCTCTGATTCAGTTCGTTTTAATTAGTTTTTAGAGCAGGTTTGCTAGTTTTTATTAGTTTGAATTTTTTCCTAAATGCTTAGTTTTAGTTTAGTTTTAGTATTACTTTTAGTTTTGTCGAATCTTTTGCCTTCTCTGTGGTCGTATTCAAATAAATCCCAGACAGGACTCTGCTGATTTCTCCCAACTTTAGTCTCCATGTTTCCAGGTAGAGTGGGGACCAGAAGATGACTCTAAACAACATGTGACAAGAAGTGATGAACCGTGAAGTGCTGTATGGTGCCGCTACCTAAAATTGCTAGAGCGAAATAAATAAATTTTGTATCAATCCGACATTGACAAAGACGAAAACGAAGGGAATTTTATCCAAAATGTTTATACATTTAAGTTACTTTTGTGAGCACACAATACAGTTTCAGTTACTTATCGTTTTTTCTTTTAATTATAGTTTTTATTTATTTCAGTTAACGAAAATGCTTTTTCAATTCTAGTTTTTGTCATTTCGTTAGTTTTCATTAACGATAATAACCTTGCTGTAAATGCTCTGCTTGGCTCTGTATTCTTCATTCATTCAGCTCCACAAGTCCATCTTCAACCCTATTTCTGAGTAATGACACCAGAAAGGTGGTTTGGAGCGCTGGCCCTTTAAATGCAAATGAGCCACTTCAAGCCCCGCCCCCTCCAGGTTGTTGGCTGTGCTACTCTGTCCCGTTCAACCAAAAACTGAACATTTTAGGTAACTGGCTCAAAGTTTGGACATATTTTCAGTCTGGACTACAACCGCTGCTGCTGACAAACAATTATGTCGAACTCGAAGAAATGTTCGTCTGAAGTCTGGACCTGATATGTGCAAATGTCGTGATGTCACTAGTTATAAAACGTAACAAATTAAGAAGGAATTCTAACAGGTTGTAGAAATCCACTGGATCTTTGTCAAAATGAATGTAAAGATAGTTTTGCAGCAGCTGGAGGGTTCACATTCAAACTGTCTGAACTATTAGGGTCCAAATACACAAAGAAATGAAGCACAGACTAAGAAAAGTGGGTTTAGACAAATATGAGCCCTTTAAGTAAAATATATGCAATTTTAACAATATTCTGCCAGTTACTAAATGTTTTGCACATTTGCAGATCCACTGAGTTGTGTTAATAAGCTAATATTGTTGAAAATTGTACTTTTCCAGGTTTTATTATTATTATTATTTTTTTTTAACTTTTTATTTATTAATTTTCAAAAGAACAAACAATGGACATGAGATCATCATGGGTGTTACAATTAAAATGTTCTTTTACATCATGCACACATACATCATTGTACAATTATGGTTGTATTAATCAAGGTACGTACACAATCCATTTTTCCCAGTGTTCAGTACATTTCTCCAACTCAAGTCTTAAAGCAAAAGTAAGTCTCTCCATACAGTAGATTTCTTTAATAATCCCACGCCAGAGGTCCAAAGTTGGAGGGTCGGGTTGCAACCATTTTCAGGTTATAGCTTTCCTACTACTTGCCAAAAGTATCTTCAATAAGTATTTATCCTTCTGAAGGACTGTTTCTGGTATTTTACGAAGATATAAAGTAACAAAAGAATAATCTAAATCCATCCCTATTATTTTATTTATCTCGGTTGCCACCTCCCTCCAATATGACTGGATTTTTTCCAGGTTTTATAATGTAATTTTACTTTTATTTTCAACACTAAAACATAGATAAAAATTGGGATTATTATTAATAAGTTAATTAATAAGACTCAGTTGAGATCACACTAGAATGAGTTCGACACCCCTGCTTTAGAGTTTCTAGAGAAAATACTGCTGTGGAACATTTTTATCTTTATTTCTTTTTCCAAATGTAGGTCAGGACATCTGTATTTTGTTCAGCATGAGTCCATTAAGCCTGGGAAACAAGGCTGTCTGATTGAGCGACATTAGTGACATTGTAAAACCAGTGTTTGTTCCGTCATGTCTGGAGTGAGTCGACACTTATTGGCTCCGAAAATAAAGATCCCTGTAGCGCAGATCAGGGCCAGTTTGTTTCTGACATAATAATACGGCGGGTTTCTAGCAGGAGAACGGTTTCAGCTTATTGGAGACCCATTTAGCCGTTTGGCAAAACCCCTCAACTGCCACCTCTTTTGTTGTGTTTGTTTCTACTCCTGTGAAACGTTAGCATTTAACCCGGACAGACCCACCATGAGGGTATTTTTCAGGTCTTTTATAACGAGACCGAAGTGTCAACGGAGTTCATTTTCTGTGTGGTGTTTCTCTCCATTGTCACCGACGATACTTAACCGAACAAAAAGGCTGTGGCGTACCCGCTCGTCCACACGAATCCACATCGCCTCAGTGACCCAGTGTGGGCTGACCCTGACATTTCCCCCTCCTCTAATGCTCTTTAAATGGGCTGCAGGGCAACTGGAGTCTTGTATGGCTCCATGGGCAGCCATTATGAGGCAAAGAGCAAAACCAGAGGGCAGGGCAAGGACTCCTTCACGAGCATTTTTTTTTTTTTTTTTTTTTATTAAACCTCCACACTCATATCTCTCTCTCTCACACACAAACACACAGTTACTTGTGTAATTTATGCCATTATGGAGAGTTCAATATTACACAGAGATGTACAGAGGAATAGGTGTTAATTTTATCATTAGAGGGAGCGCAGGTGCTATTATCCCATTATTCAGCTAAAACAGCCCGTTAGCCATTATGTTTCTCATGTTTCTAACCCTAACCCTAACATATTTCAGGGGGTAGTCCGCTGTAAAAAGTATATTTCAGGGGGTACTCCGCTGTAAAAAGTCTATTTCAGGGAGTAAAAAGTCTATTTCAGAGGGTACTCTGCTGTAAAAAGTCTATTTCAGGGGTATATCACTGTAAAAGGTCTATTGCAGGGGGTGCTCCACTGTAAAAAGTCTATTTCACGGGGTACTCCGCTGTAAAAAGTCTATTTCATGGGGTACTCTGCTGTAAAAAGTCTATTTCGGGGGATACTCTGCTGTAAAAAGTCTATTTCCGGGGGGTACTCCACTGTAAATAGTCTATTTCAAGGGGTACTCCGCTGTAAAAAGTCTATTTCAGGGGTACTCCGCTGCAAACACTCTATTTCAGGGGTACGCCGCTGTAAAAAGTCTATTTCAGTGGGTACTCTGCTATAAAAAGTCTATTTCCGGGGGGTACTCCGCTGTAAAAAGTCTATTTCAAGGGGTACTCCGCTGTAAAAAGTCTATTTCAGGGAGTACTCCGCTGTAAAAAGTCTATTTCAGGGGGTACTCTGTTGTAAAAAGTCTATTTCAGGGGTATGTCACTGTAAAAAGTCTATTTCAGGGGGTACTCCGCTGTAAAAAGTCTATTTCAAGGGTATACCACTGTAAAAAGTCTATTCCAGGGGGTACTCTGCTGTAAGAAGTCTATTTCAGGGGGTATACCACTGAAAAAAGTCTATTTCAGGGGTACTCCGCTGTAAAAAGTCTATTTCAGGGGGTACTCTGCAGCAAAAAGTCTATTTCAGGGGGTACTCTGCTGTAAAAAGTCTATTTCAGGGGGTATACTGCTGTAAAAAGTCTATGTAAGGGGGTACTCCACTGTAAAAATGTCTATGTAAGGGGGTACTCCACTGTAAAACGCCTATTTCAGAGGGTACTCTGTTGTAAAAAGTCTATTTCCGGGGGTACTCTGCAGCAAAAAGTCTATTTCAGGGGGTAGTCCGCTGTAAAAAGTCTATTTCAGGGGGTATACCACTGTAAAAAGTCTATTTCAGGGGGTATACCGCTGTAAAAAGTCTATTTCTGGGGGTACTCCAATGTAAAAAGTCTATGTAAGGGGGTACTCTGCTGTAAAATGCCTATTTCAGAGGGTACTCTGCTGTAAAAAGTCTGTCAGGGGGTACTCCACTGTAAAAAGTCTATTTCAGGGGGTACTCCACTGAAAAAAGTCTATTAGAGGGGTACTCTGCTGTAAAAAGTCTATTAGAGGGGTACTCTGCTGTAAAAAGTCTATTTCAAGGGCACTCCGCAGTAAAAAGTCTATTTCAAGGGCACTCCGCAGTAAAAAGTCTATTTCAGGGGTACTCCGCTGTAAAAAGTCTATTTCAGGGGTACTCCGCTGTAAAAAGTCTATTCCAGGGGTACTCCACTGTAAAAAGTCTATTCCAGGGGTACTCCACTGTAAAAAGTCTATTCCAGGGGTACTCCGCTGTGAAAAGTCTATTTCAGGGGTACTCCACTGTAAAAAGTCTATTCCAGGGGTACTCCACTGTAAAAAGTCTATTCCAGGGGTACTCCGCTGTGAAAAGTCTATGTCAGTATTACTATTCTTCAGTATTCCACAGTGGTACAGAGGCGTAGGTGTTAGTCTTATCATTGGAGGGAGCGCAGGTGCTTTTATCCCATTCTTCAGCTCAAACAGCCCGTTAGCCGGTGTGTTTGTGCATCCGTTAGCGCGCTCATTACAGTTTTGCTCTTTTACATTGGTATGTTTGAGCGCCTCTGCTGTAAGCCTGCCTAATCCTCAAATAAAGTTTGATTTCATCTTAACTGCTTGACTTTCTGGCTCTGAAACCAGCCTGTATTTCTTCCACACTTGGCTGTTTTGTGGTATTAAAAACACCGCTCCTCGCTGGCATCCCCTGACTGCACCAACAGGGTTATTTTCAATACCCCGCACCAGATTAAAGAGGTGTGGGTTCGCTTATCGCCCCATTCCCGGGTCCTGTTTTGGATTTTTCCTCTCTACACCTCGATGACCAGATTGGTGACGTTAACCCATGCAAGACAGAGGAGGGATACATAATCGCACTGCTTAGCATCTGCCAGATGCTACATTCTTCAAATCAATTCTTTTTTTTTTTTTTTTAAACATTTCTTTGGTAAGTATCAAGTCAAACCAAAATCTGAAATCTAGAAATGTAAAAAAAAAAAAAAAAAAAAAAGTCAAACTGAAAAACTTTTATGAAATATGCTCGAACTCTACATTATCCTTATTTATCATGTGCTGTATGCAAAGCTTATGTTTATGTTTATGCATTTGGCAGACGCTTTTTTCCAAAGCCACTTACAGGGGAAAACCAATCAAAATCACTCAATCAATCAAATTTTATTTATATAGCACCAGATCACAACAAAAAATGTATCTCATGACACTTTATATATAGAGTTGGTCAAAACCAGACTCTAAGCCACTGAATACTTGAATTACTGCCACTGTAAAAAAAACAAAAAAAAACAAAACAGTAATATTCCAGCAGCAGGGGTGCTGAAAAAATACTGTAAAATAATAGAAAATAACCATCTCATAAAAATACAGTAATTTTCCATAATTAAAATACAGTTTTTTGGCCTAAGTTTACATGAGATTTTGCATATTGTTTTGACTTTTTAAATTTGTCAACATTTTTGTTGTGAAAACCTCCTGTAATTACACAAGATATTTGTCAATTAACAAACAAGTCTGGTTAAACTGAAAGAACAAATACTTCTTTTACGGTTAATTGTCAGTAATTTTATCTGGTTTTATTTTATTTTTTTTTTTACAGTATTAAACTTTAAATTAACAGTTTAATCTCATAAATAGAAAATAAATATTTGTGAAAGTATGATACATTTGCAAATGTATTTTAACTGTATTTTTCTGTGAAAAAAGAAAAAAATTATTTTAAAAAAATTGAAATTTTTTGGTTTTTCACAGTTACAGTTTTTTTCATGTTAATAAAGTATCTATCTATCTATCTATCTATCTATCTATCTATCTATCTATCTATCTATCTATCTATCTGACAGAACAAATACTTCTTTTACGGTTAATTGTCAGTAATTTTATCTGGTTTTAATATTTTTTTTACAGTATTAAACTTTAAATTAACAGTTTAATCTCATAAATAGAAAATAAATATTTAGAAAGTATGATACATTTGCAAATGTATTTTAACTGTATTTTTCTGTGGAAAAAGAAAAAAAAATCTTTTAAAAAATGTTTTTTTCTATTTCTATTATCATATTTATTATTATTATTATTATTATTATTATTATTATTATTATTATTATTATTAATAATAATAATAATAATAATAATAATAATAATAATAATAAACTGTATTTATGAGCACCTTTCAAGACACCCAAGGCCACTGTACAACAAGAAAAAACAGACAATGCATAAAACACAGAAATAAACAAACAGATAAAACAATAAGGCACTCCAGGGGGTACGTGACATTTTAAAATATATTTAAAAAGTAGCATCCATGCAAAAATCCTTTAAAATAATTATGAAATTAATTATATATTTCAGGAAAATATTTAAGTTCATAAAATGAATTTTATATTCAGTATGCTATTCAGTTTCATGCTCCTAAAAACCCAGAGTCTCCCCCAGACCAGAATGGTTCCACCCATCCTGTCATATGCCACCTAGCATCACCTGTCAATCACTGGAAAACTCAAACAATGGAGTCGTGGTTGAAGCAGAATTCTTTTTGAGAACAGATCTATACTCTGATCCCAGAGGAGGACACTGTATGTTGAGAATTATTTTGATGTGCACAAATCTTTATTTATAATGAAGTTAATTCTTTCTCTCTTTTTTTTTTTCTTTTTATTTCCAAATAGTTGAAGACAGACCACTACAAATGGAGTTCCAAAGTTGAATAAATCACACACTGATGGCACTGCACTCTGTTTGAAGTCTTTTTTTTTTTTCAACCAAAAATGTTTTGCGCTGTTAGGGGGTATTTATTTATTTATTTTTATTTATTTTTATTTTTTATTTTATTTCGAACATGCAAAGAAAATAAAACAAAACAAAGCAAATTAAGATATAAACAAAATAACATTTAAATGAACAGAATCTATCTTTCAAGCACATACAAGTCTGAATTTTGCATGGTCGAAAAGGAGTAGGAAGAAGTATAAAGTTACTTGGCTGAAAAAATATTTCACAGAGGGTACGTCACTGAATAAAAGGTTGAGAAGCACTGCTGTAACGTGTCCTATTCACCGGAAACATGGCTCAGGTCTACAGTTGTGTTGTCTCGTTGTAAGTTCCTGTTCGAATTCCTTAAACTATCATTATTCTTAAAGCTTTAATACTGCATAACCATCAAAGACAACTTGTCTCATCAGTGTCATTAATCCCATCTCGTATCATCTCCTCTTTTTTTTTTTTTTTTCCCAGGCCTCTTCACATCCATCCATCCTTTCATTCATCCATTCGTCTGTCCCTCCTCTTCCATCTTTCCATCCTTCCATCAAACTGCTGCCAGGGGTCATGGTAATAAAACCCAGGACTCATGATGTAATTATTATTGCATACATTCCCATTTAAATGCTAATGGAGCTGGTAATTATTAGGTATATTACAGAAAACACACACACTTACATCTGGGTGTGAAAGCTGCCCCTTTGAAAAGAACACACCCACAAATGGATGGAAGGCTCCGCAGATTCACACCCACATACACAAGCACATAGTCCTATTAATAATAAGATGAAATTCCCTAATTATAATGAAGTCTGTGATAGCTGGCAAGCCCTCCCAGTCATTAGTGTGAATACATTTCCCTTAGGTAATTATGAACATATTTCAACCCTGTGATTAAAAGATGATTCCTGATTTTTTTTTTTTTTTTCTTCTTCATCTTAAGATAATGGGGCTAAAGAACATAGTTCCGGGGCTTTTTACTTTGGCGGTCACTGCCGCAACTTTATCTGAGCGATACAACCTCGGACGGATCTGCGGACTGACTGGCCCTCTGGTGCGGCCCTATCTCGCTAGCAAGTCATGATTTTCAAAGAGGGGTGGAATAGCGGTCCGTGATTTTTTTTGGGGGGAGGGGGTAGTGTGGTTGATGGAGCAAAGTGAAAGTGAAAGTGACACGCTTTCCTATTCCTCTAAAGGCGGCCTTACACTGTGCGAGTTTAGAGACGATTTCTCACTCGTGCGACTCTTTCTGGGATCGGGCCAGATGTGCCTCTAATCGTGTGTGGTGCTTGGTGCAGTGTACATGGGGTAAAGAGAACGATTAGCACCTCACGACCACCTCACGACCAGCAATTGTGTGTTCGCAAGGAAAACGGAGCTGTTTGAAATCCTGCTCGCTCCTGGTGAGTGTATCGTACTGTCAAAGCAGTGCCACGAGCTGATGTGCCTCAAATTCTCACACTGTGCATGCGCAAATACAATAATAGCCAGCTACTGTAAGCTAGTTCTAAGCTAACAGTAGCTGGATATTGTCCTAGTGCAGTTTAGCTTTTGCAACTTACCTCTAGTTCCCTTTGCTGTAGGATTGACAGCCCATACTGTCCACATCTGGACAACCAATTCCTGCACCAAACACGTCACCGTCTTTTCTTCTTTTTTGATTCCCCGCAGATAATGGCACATATTGCCAAAGCAGCTCGTTGGTTTTTGCTTAGCACTACCATTTCGTGACTCACGCCAATACACAATCGTCTATGCACTGTCGGATTCCTTGGTATTTTAACGTTGTATTTCCGGATACAACACTCGAACGTGTCGTGCGTCTTCTGATGTATGGTCCTACAGTGTGAGCAGTAAGGTTGTGTACGAGCATCGGTTTGTACAGTGTGAGAACATGGATCGTGAGTCTGACCTTACAAATGATTTGCACAGTTTGAGATGAAGCTGCGTGCAACGATCGAAATAATCGCACAGTGTATGGACGCCTTAACTCTTCAGGCAGCACAGACACACAGGAACAGCTAGCGACAGAATAGTTTCAGTCTGGACTACAACCGCTGCTGCTGACAAACAAATATGTCGTACTCGGAGAAATGTTTGTCGGAAGTCTGGACCTGGACATTTTTGCCTTTACGAAAAATACGTGCAGTTTCAACAATATTCTGCCAGTTACTACATGTTTTGCACATTTGCAGACCCACTGAGTTGTATTAATAATAAGCTAATACTGTTGAAAATTGCACTTTTCAGGTTTTATAATGTAACTTTAACTTTTTTATTATTCTAAAACATAGATACAAATTTGGATTATTATTAATAGTTTATTTTTCCACTGGTTGGACCCACTGGAGATCACATTAGAATGAGTTTGACACCCTTGCTTTCGAGTTTCTAGTGAAGATACTGTTGTGGATAGTGTAGTGTGAATACTTTTCCATGAGGTAATTATGAACACATTTCAACTCTGTGATTAAAAGATGATTCCTGATTTCTTCTTCTTCATCTTAAGATAATGGGGCTAAAGAACATAGATGTGGGGCTTTTTACTTTGGCGCTCACTGCCACAACTTTATCTGAGCAATATCACCTTGGATGGATCTGCGGACGGACTGGCCCTCTGGTACGGCCCTATCTTTCTCGCGATTCATGATTTTCGAAGAGGAGTGGGATAGCGGTCCGTGATTTGGGGGTCGGTAGTGTGATTGATGGAGCAAAGTGAAAGTGAAAGTGACATGCTTTACTATTCCTCTAACTCTTCAGGCAGCACAGACACACAGGAACAGCTAGCGACAGAATATTTTCAGTCTGGACTACAACCGCTGTTGCTGACCAACAAATACGTCGTACTCGGAAAAATGTTTGTCGGAAGTCTGGACCTGGACATTTTTGCCTTTACGAAAAATACATGCAATTTTAACAATATTCTGCCAGTTACTACATGTTTTGCGCATTTGCAGATCCACTGAGTTGTATTAATAATAAGCTAATACTGTTGAAAATTGCACTTTTCAGGTTTTATAATGTAACTTTAACTTTTTTATTATTCTAAAACATAGATACAAATTTGGATTATTATTAATAGTTTATTTTTCCACTGGTTGGACCCACTGGAGATCACATTAGAATGAGTTTGACACCCTTGCTTTCGAGTTTCTAGTGAAGATACTGTTGTGGATACTGTAGTGTGAATACTTTTCCATGAGGTAATTATGAACACATTTCAACTCTGTGATTAAAAGATGATTCCTGATTTCTTCTTCTTCATCTTAAGATAATGGGGCTAAAGAACATAGATGTGGGGCTTTTTACTTTGGCGCTCACTGCCACAACTTTATCTGAGCGATATCACCTTGGATGGATCTGCGGACGGACTGGCCCTCTGGTACGGCCCTATCTTTCTCGCGATTCATGATTTTCGAAGAGGAGTGGGATAGCGGTCCGTGATTTGGGGGTCGGTAGTGTGATTGATGGAGCAAAGTGAAAGTGAAAGTGACATGCTTTACTATTCCTCTAACTCTTCAGGCAGCACAGACACACAGGAACAGCTAGCGACAGAATATTTTCAGACTGGACTACAACCGCTGCTGCTGACAAACAAATATGTCGTACTCGGAGAAATGTTCATCAGAAGTCTGATATGTGCAAATGTCGTGAAGTAACTATTGATAAAATGCAACAAATTAAGAGGGAATTCAAACAGGTTGTAGAAATCCACTTGATTTTTGCCCAAATGAATATAAAGATAGTTTTGCAGCAGGTGGAGGGTTCAAATTCCAACTGTACGAACTATTAGGGTCCAAATAAAAGTGGGTTTAGCCAAATATGACCCCTTTATGAAAAATACGTGCAATTTTAACAATATTCTGCCAGTTACTACATGTTTTGCACATTTGCAGATCCACTGAGTTGTATTAATAATAAGCTAATACTGTTGAAAATTGCACTTTTCAGGTTTTATAATGTAACTTTAACTTTTTTATTATTCTAAAACATAGATACAAATTTGGATTATTATTAATAGTTTATTTTTCCACTGGTTGGACCCACTGGAGATCACATTAGAATGAGTTTGACACACTTGCTTTCGAGTTTCTAGTGAAGATACTGTTGTGGATACTGTAGTGTGAATACTTTTCCATGAGGTAATTATGAACACATTTCAACTCTGTGATTAAAAGATGATTCCTGATTTCTTCTTCTTCATCTTAAGATAATGGGGCTAAAGAACATAGCTCCGGGGCTTTTTACTTTGGCGCTCACTGCCACAACTTTATCTGAGCGATACCACCTCGGACGGATCTGCGGATTGACTGGCCCTCTGGTGCGGCCCTATCTCGCTAAGAGTTCCCGCAGTTGCGAAGTCCATTAACGGCAGAAGTCTGATAGATCCTCCAGGGCCTCTCCGAGCTCATCACCCGTACGGAGTTGCGCTCGGGGCTGCCTGTATCTGAGTCACTGCGAGGGGAGGAGGGAGACGGGCGCCAGAACCTGACAATTTGGGCTTCTTCCTGGGAGGCACCGCGCTTCCATCCGTCACAAAAAGGCGGCTGTCAGAGGCGCCGATAAGACGCCAGAGTCAACCTTGAAGGACATGTAGACATGAGACGCAGCAGAAGTATCTGTGGGAGCTGTCATGTAACGCTAAACTTTTCTGACCACACAGAGAAGAGGTAAAAAATCTGGTGGGGCGGGTGGGGAATAGAGGTGTGAGAAAATATCAGTTCTGCAATATATTGTGGTATTTCATTTCACAGTACTGTATCCATATTAACCCTTTCATGCATGAATTACACTGGTCAACAACTAATTTATTGTTGAAGTTTTTTGAGCTGATTTAGGATCATTTTGGTGCTGAATCCAAAAATCACATTCATTTTGCTCAATCAGGTCAACTTTCTGAACTATGCTACATATTGGCTTTTGAACATTTTTGCTTACATTTATGGGCATTTTCACATCATATGATACAAAATTCTTTCATATTTCTTGCAATAAACGAGTTCTGAAGATTTTACTTTTGCCAATTTAGGATTAATGTTTTTTTTTTAATGTTACAGGTGAATGAAATGGCTTGGACTAGAAGATCTTGCAAAAATAAGCCTGACGTATTCTGCTCCATCTGCGGTGAATACACCATTGTACCTAACAGGAATCCTGTTAGAAAATGATTTTTTTTCTCTTAAAACCTATTTTGGGTGAGAACTATATAAAAAAATCAACTGATAAAGTCACAAAAATGTAAGCAATTTTGTGAGAAGATCAAATTTTTCAAAATCAAATTAGCAAAAAAACCTGACCTGATTGAGAAAAACAGATGTCATTTTTGGATTTAGCGGTGCAAAATGGTCCGAATTCAGCTGAAAAAACCTAGACAACTTGCAAAAAATATTTTTTTGTAACCCAGTGTTATGAGAACCTTAGTCAAGATTTTTTTCTTGCGTGTTTTTATTCCTCCTTAAGCATGAAAAAAAAAATTGCGATTTAGTTTTTTTTTTTTTTTTTCATGTAGTTGCGAAAATGTCCACGCATTTAATTTTTGAAGTAAAGAAACGTGTTTAAAACCCAATATAAGAAAGTGAGATAAAAACAATGAAATTAAAACATTTTAACCCTGTTAATCTGATGTTTTCTCACATTTTAACATATTCTAATGCTAGTTATTACTCACTTCATGTAGATAATATGAAAAAAAAAAACCAAAAACCTTTTTGTCTAACAAATAATAACTGATTTCCACTCAAACATGTTAGGGCAGATCAGGTTTATCAAGAACAGCAAAGTTACAGTAATGGTCTGAATGTCAGTGTATTATTATGGGATGGTGCATAAGTGTCCACTGTGTTGGCTGATGTGGAACTAAAACAACAAAACCCATGAATATACAAGAGAACAGCTGGAGAAGAACTGTCCACTGGAGTGACCACTGTGCATGAAAGGGTTAAAAAGTACTGTGCTGATATTTGTAGGTATTTATTCGTATGCAGATATTGTGGAGGTTCATTTTTGCTTTTTTTGTTTTTCTTTTTAGTTTATATTTAATTTGTAATTATTTAACACTCTTTTATTCAATAATGTTAGTTCCTTTGTTGAGACTGAACTAAAATAATATGACGTTTGTTGAGCACTCGTAGTTTATAGTGATACTAATAGTATACTAATATCTTTATCGCCTCACAGGTTTTCCTAGGATCATCTCTGGACCTGCTGCTGTGGTCCTGCCTCTCTCCTCCTTCATCGTCATCACTCACTTACCTATATAGTTACGATAGTGTTTATTATACTGTTCCATAGATGTTCTAATTCAGTTACCTGTGCATGCGTCTCCCCCTACCTCCCCCCTCTCCCCCAGTCTCTCTCTATCTCTATCGCTCTCTCTTTTCTCCTCCTTTACTTTCTCTCTTTAACCCCAACTGGTCAAGGCAGACGGCCATCCTTCAGGAGTCTGGCTCTGCTCCAGGTTTCTGCTGTTAAAGGTAGTTTTTCCTTCCACTGTCACCAGTCATAAGTGTTTGCTCCTGGAGGATTCTGTTGGGTTTCTGTAAATTGGCTTAAAATTTGTTTTGATTTGATCTATCTCTCTCTCCTTTTTGTGAAGCATTTTGTAACATGTTTTAAAAAGTGCCATATAAATAAAGCTTTACTTACTTAATAGAATCTGAACATGTGAACAGGATCTGAAACTGTAATTTCTGTAAAACAGAATTTCAGTTTGAACACAGGAACATTTTGTGATAAAACATTACAAACATCGTGTTCTGATCAAATAAAAGTGTCTTTAGTATTTGTGCAGATTTCTGCTGGAATTGTTTCATTGTTTACACGTCACGTATCTGATCTCCAGTCTTGGAACCTCGGTGGAGGTGATACCAAAAAACTAGAACCAGGTACCAGATTCCAGGACTTTTTTCGTAATGGAAACGCAAAAAAGTCGAGTCGAGTCGAGCCGGTACCATGTAGTGGAAACGTGGCATTCGTGTTTTTAGAACATCGGTGCGGTCTTGTCATCGTCTCATCTTTGTCGTGGGAAAAAGGGTCGTTGACAAACAAATTTCATCTCGTCTCGTCTGATGAAATTAACACTACGTCTAGTATTCAAACTGTTCATGCACAAATTGAGAACCTTAATCAAAACTTTTTCTTGAGTGTTTTTATTCCTCTTTAGGCATGAAAAAAAAACAATGCAACTGAAAATTTTCTTCTGAAAAATAAATAAAAATAAATAAATAAAATAAAAATAATTGAAAAAAATTTAAAAATACATTAAAAACAAACAAAAAAAAATCTTATGAACGTATTTTTCATGAAGTTGCAAAAATGTCCACTCGGCTGGACACCACATGTTTAATTTCTGATGCACAGAAACATGTATTTACTGATAAATTATGTGAAAACTATAGGGAGGGCTTGTGATTCTGGGGGTTTATGCTCAGGAGAGATCGACATAATGTTACCAATTCATGTCAGAAAAGATATGCAGTGTCTTAAAACTTTAATAAAGATATGTGTAAGGAAAAAAAAAAAAAACACCGAAAAGAACAACAAAATCCATGAATATACAAGAGAACAGCTGTAGAAGAGCTGTCCACTGGAGTGACCACTATGCATGAAAGGGTTAATATTAAGTGTATTTTACAGCTCTGGACCAGGCCATAATATACATGTTTACAGTCCAATCAGGCATCAAACCACACCTATTGTGTTTGTGAGCAATTTAAGACAGACCAGGATTTGTCTGACACAAAGCGGTGGATTTAATAACGCACTAATTTACTAGACTCGCAGTTTATTTCAAAGAATAGATACGCAGCTAAGGACTAAATGACTTAGCAGATCTGTGCTTTTGTTCTCTTTTCACTTGTACTTATGAAATCATTAGGACAGGCTGTGTGACACATTACAAGTTATTTGCTTTCGCTCCCTAACAGACTCCAAATTACAGCCATCAACCGGCCGGAGAAGAGAAGGAAAATTAAGAGAACAATGAGTAGTAATTTGTGGTTGGAGTGAAATATACTTTATTTTTACCACTGAATAGTGTCTGGCTGCAAGAACCATTCCCAGCACATTAACTTTTAAAAACAGAACAATCGTGTGCGAGGTCTTTGTATTGAAGAACAACTGCTACGACTCTGGGGGAGGCTGCCAATACGAGCCAGACGGTGAAAATGTGGGAGACTGCGGGAACGGCAGATTATTGATATGCAAACAGCTGGTTGAGTGGTTGAATGTGTGCACACATTGATCAGCTGCGAAGGGTGAAATCCGGTGAAACAAAGCATCTGTGCAAGACTTTGAAAAGTTTCAATATGTGGACAATGACAAGTTCTGTTTGTGACTGTAGAGGAGTCAGGATAGGTTACATTATTTACCTTTGGACTGTGTTTATGAATGCACATCTTTTTGTTCTTGAACTTGATTCTGTTGCCGCCTTGACAGTGAATGTCCTTATACTGGAATCAATAAAGCAGTGTTTGTCAACCTTGGGCTCGGGACCACATGTGGGGTCGCCTGGAATTCAAATGGGGTCGCCTGAAATTTCTAGTAATTGATAAAAAATTGAAACTTACAAATAAGAATTTACATTATGTAGGCTAAATGTTGCCTAAAATTAACATTTATTTGCAACATATTATAGCAAACAATTACATGATCAAAAACATTAGTTTTAGCAAATAAAATGTCTCCGTTTTGAATTTCTGGGGTCGCCTGAAATTTCTAATATGTTTTTAAAAAAAAAATTAAAATTAAAACTTACTCATCAGAATTTGCATTATGTCGCCTAAATGTTGCCTAAAATTAACATTTATTTGCAACATATTGTAGCAAACTATTACACGATCAAAAACATTAATTTTAGCAAATAAAATGTCTCCATTTTGAATTTCTAGGGTCGCCTGAAATTTCTACTAATTTAAAAAAAAAAATTAAAAATTACAACTTACTAGTACAAATGTACATTATATAGCCTAAATGTTGCCTAAAATTAACATTTATTTGCAACATATGATAGCAAACTATTACACGATCAAAAACATTAATTTTAGCAAATAAAATGTCTCCGTTTTGAATTTCTGGGGTCACCTAAAATTTCTAATACGTTATAAAAAAAAAATTAAAATTAAAACTTACTAATAAAAATTTACATTATGTAGCCTAAATGTTGCCTAAAATTAACGTTTATTTGCAACATAGTATAGCAAACTATTACACAATCAAAAACATTAATTTTAGTCAAAAATAAAATGTCTCCGTTTTGAATTTCTGGGGTCACCTAAAATTTCTAATACGTTATAAAAAAAAAATTAAAATTAAAACTTACTAATAAAAATTTACATTATGTAGCCTAAATGTTGCCTAAAATTAACGTTTATTTGCAACATAGTATAGCAAACTATTACACAATCAAAAACATTAATTTTAGTCAAAAATAAAATGTCTCCGTTTTGAATTTCTGGGGTTGCCTGAAATTTCTAATATGTTATTAAAAAAAATAAAATTAAAACTTACTAATCAGAATTTGCATTATGTCGCCTAAATGTTGCCTAAAATTAACATTTATTTGCAACATATTGTAGCACACTATTACACGATCAAAAACATTAATTTTAGCAAATAAAATGTCTCCATTTTGAATTTCTAGGGTCGCCTGAAATTTCTACTAATTAAAAAAAAAAATTAAAAATTAAAACTTACTAATAAAAATGTACATTATGTAGCCTAAATGTTGCCTAAAATTAACGTTTATTTGCAACATAGTATAGCAAACTATCACACAATCAAAAACATTAATTTTAGTCAAAAATAAAATGTCTCCGTTTTGAATTTCTGGGGTCACCTGAAATTTCTAATACGTTATAAAAAAAAAAAAAAAAAAAAAAAAAAAAAAAACTTAAAACTTACTAATAAAAATTTACATTATGTAGCCTAAATGTTGCCTAAAATGAACGTTTATTTGCAACATAGTATAGCAAACTATTACACGATCAAAAACATTAATTTTAGTCAAAAATAAAATGTCTCCGTTTTGAATTTCTAGGGTCGCCTGAAATTTCTACTAATTTATAAAAAAAAAAAAAATTAAAACTTACTAAAAAGAATTTACATTATATAGCCTAAATGTTGCCTAAAATTAATGTTTATTTGCAACATAGTATAGCAAACTATTACACGATCAAAAACATTAATTTTAGCAAAAAAAATGTCTCTGATTTGAATTTCTGGGGTCACCTGAAATTTCTAATACGTTATAAAAAAAGAAATTAAAAATTAAAACTTTTCAATAAAAATTTACATTATGTAGCCTAAATGTTGCCTAAAATTAACGTTTATTTGCAACATATTATAGCAAACTATTACACGATCAAAACATTAATTTTAGCCAAAAATAACATGTCTCCATTTTGAATTTCTAGGGTCGCCTGAAATGTCTAATACGTTATACAAAAAAATTTAAAAATTAAAATTTACTAATAAGAATTTACATTATATAGCCTAAATGTTGCCTAAAACCAATGTTTATATGCAACACATTATAGCAAACTATTAAACGATCCAAAACAAATTAATTTTAGCCAAAAATAACATGTCTCCGTTTTGAATTTCTGGGGTCGCCTGACATTTCTAATACGTTATAAAAAAATATAATAATAATAATAATAATAATAATAATAATAATAATAATAATAATAATGATAAAATTAAGTTAAGAAAATTTTTAATGAATATGATGATTAGTTTTTGTGTAATGAGCAGACAAAAGTAGCATTTTAGAAGTTCGCAATGGATAAAATCTCAACTTTGTCATTCTCTGTAACATGCAATTATAAATTTTAAGTCCATATTTTCACATTTCTTAGGACTATAGATTCCTGTGAAATGATTCTGAAAATTCCAGACCTCTAGCTCTTGTTGTTCAGAAGTTATAGAAGCCTGAAAACAGACGAACATTTCAAGTCTGAATTTTGGTTGCAGTTTTCGGGTAGCCCCTACCTACTTCAAATGGTCAGAACTTTGGAACTATTTACAATTAAGCCTTGAAATTTTGCATTTTTCCATCATATATAATGTTCTATAAGTATGTAAAAATTTAGAAAAATCTGAGAGGGTCAGGTGCGGAATTTTCTTCAAATCTGTTGATGTCATATGAAATGACCTAATATGCAACGGTGTCTATTTTGCAGTTTTCTTACATATATTGTTGTGATACGTGTAACATGCAATCATTCTTTAACAATGATGGATGGACATTTTTGCAGTAAATTCAAGAAAGAAAAGAGCAACACTTTAATAATTACTATTCCACTTTTTTATATAAAATTTCAGACCTCTAGCTCTTGTCCATTTGGCTGCACTGAGTTTATACGTGTTGCAGAAAAACCTGACAAATATGAGTAAATTACACTTCTACTCCTGAAAATGTTATGGTTCTTTTTTTTTTCCCAGCCGTGGCCATGACCACCTCCCTCCATCACCATCACAAAAATGAAAAGTATATAAAAGCGTGCAAAATGAAAACTTGGGCTTCTGAGGAAATTCTAGAGAATTGATGTTGCTTCAATTTTCCTTTGACTGATGATGACGGTGTGAATCCCCCCCCCCCCCCCCCCCCATTCTACCAATAACACACATGTACAAGTACACCCACCGCACTCACAAACCCACAGAGCTGACAGGAGCAGTAATCAACTGTGGTATGTCCAGGATGAATGGTTGTCCAGGGAACCAGTGGAAATAGGAGGATGGAGTGACCACATTTCTAAAAGGAGGATTGGTGTGTGTGTGTGTGTGTGTGTGTGTGTGTGTGTGTGTGTGTGTGTGCATGAGCCGTGCTGACAGAGTCACCTCTAGAGAGCTAACAGTACAGTACCTCACAGCCCTGCATTGATTTGGGCAAACACAGAGTCCTCCCAAAAACCACTGAGTCTGAAATGTGGCAAAATATTCCCTAACACACTCCACCAGACGCCACAGCAGAAGAAGACATTTACATTTCGGGCGGAAAAAAACCCTCGGTGAGCTCTGAGCGGTGGATTGATTCGGAGCAGGCTATGTTTGGAACTGTGCTCGGTACTGAGGAGGTTTTATTGTTTTCCTCCACATCATTTCCCTGCCGTAAGGGATTAGTGAAATGCCAGAGTCGGACAACGTTGTGTTTCTGGGAGTGTTTGAGTTTGCAGCTGGACATGAAAGTTGTGTTTCTAATGTGCTATGAACTCACCAGGTTGTTCTACGGCAGAGGTGTCAAACTCCTTTTTGTTCAGTTCCACATTCAGCTCAATTTGACCTCAAGTGGGCCGGACCTGTAAAACAATAACAGTGAAAAAAGTCAAATTATATTATGATTAAGGTTGTAAGAAAATATCAGTTCTGCAAAAAATCACAATATTTCATTTCACAATACTCTATCGAGGGATGGGAATCGAGAACTGGTTCTTTTTTGAGAACCGGTTCCCAGTAGCTCGATTCCTTGGAATCATTTGCCTGCCTGCTTAACGATTCTGCTTATCCATTCTGCCTTCATTGTGCATGTGCGATGATGTCACACGTACACTGCATTGTTTTGGTCAGAACGTAGACAACATGGCGTTGAGGCAGAAACGGTCTAAACAGACCACACCAGGTCTAAACAGACCACACCAGGTCTAAACAGACCACACCAGGTCCACACAGACCACACCAGGTCTAAACAGACCACACCAGGTCCAAACAGACCACACCAGGTCCAAACAGACCACACCAGGTCCAAACAGACCACACCAGGTCTAAACAGACCACACCAGGTCCACACAGACCACACCAGGTCTAAACAGACCACACCAGGTCCACACAGACCACACCAGGTCTAAACAGACCACACCAGGTCCAAACAGACCACACCAGGTCTAAACAGACCACACCAGGTCTAAACAGACCACACCAGGTCTAAACAGACCACACCAGGTCCACACAGACCACACCAGGTCTAAACAGACCACACCAGGTCTAAACAGACCACACCAGGTCTAAACAGACCACACCAGGTCCAAACAGACCACACCAGGTCCACACAGACCACACCAGGTCTAAACAGACCACACCAGGTCTAAACAGACCACACCAGGTCCAAACAGACCACACCAGGTCCAAACAGACCACACCAGGTCTAAACAGACCACACCAGGTCTAAACAGACCACACCAGGTCTAAACAGACCACACCAGGTCCGCACAGACCACACCAGGTCTAAACAGACCACACCAGGTCTAAACAGACCACACCAGGTCTAAACAGACCACACCAGGTCCAAACAGACCACACCAGGTCCAAACAGACCACACCAGGTCTAAACAGACCACACCAGGTCTAAACAGACCACACCAGGTCCACACAGACCACACCAGGTCTAAACAGACCACAGCAGGTCCAAACAGACCACACCAGGTCTAAACAGACCACACCAGGTCCAAACAGACCACACCAGGTCCAAACAGACCACACCAGGTCTAAACAGACCACACCAGGTCTAAACAGACCACACCAGGTCCAAACAGACCACACCAGGTCCAAACAGACCACACCAGGTCTAAACAGACCACACCAGGTCTAAACAGACCACACCAGGTCTAAACAGACCACACCAGGTCCGCACAGACCACACCAGGTCTAAACAGACCACACCAGGTCACAACAGACCACACACAGGTCCAAACAGACCACACCAGGTCAACAGACACACAGGTCAAACAGACCACACCCAGGTCTAAACAGACCACACCAGGTCTCAGACAGTTGACCAACAGTCCAAACAGACCCAACCAGTCAACAGACCACACCAGTCAAACAGACCACACCAGCCAAACAGACCACACCAGGTCTAAAAACTAGACCACACCAGGTCAAACAGACCACGAAGGTCTAAACAGACCACACCAGGTCCACTGGAACATGTCACAGCTTCCATGTCTTCTAAGGTGGAATCCCTCCAGTCTCCTCAAACATTTGTCCCACATGTGAAATCATTTACAGAATGTCACGTATTTGATTCTCTACTCAGCGGCGCTTGTGAATGTAAGCAGCAGAGTGAACACTGGGCCGGTTCTGGTCTGGTGTGGTAACAAATGTCGGAACTCCTCAATACAAGTTTCCGAATGTAAGAAGGGAAAGGAAATGAGGTGCACAACAAACGGGAGCCGAGCCGAGTCGAACCGGATCCACGAAGTAGAAATGCAGCAATAGAGGAATTAGTAAAGAGTCTGTAGTTTCACTTTCACTGTACACCCCCCCCCCCCCCCCCCGAACCAGGCGCGGCGTCATCTGTTCTTATTATTTGTTCATACTGTATATGTTCTATTTTCTGTGCAGATGGAAATATAAAAGACAGTTCATGCAAACACACCTGTTTGTACTCTTTTATTCCCTCACCCAATGAGAATCGATAAGAGAATCAGATCAATAAGCAAAATTGATAATGGAATCGGAATCATTCAGTTCTTAACGATTCCCATCCCTAACTGTATCGATATTAAAACAGTACTGTATCGATATTTTAAGGTATTTATTCAAATGCAGATATTATGGAGGTTCATTTTGTTTTTTGTTTTCATTTTTTGTTTCTATTTTATTTATTTTTATTTAACACTATTTTATTAAATACTGTTCGTTCCTTTGTTGGGATTGAACTCAAATCCTGTTCTGATGTTAGTTCTGAACTAATGGAATATGAACATTTGAACAGGATCTGAAACTGGAATGTCTGTAAAACAGAATTTAAGTTTGAACACAGGAACATTTTGTGATAGAACATCAGATCCTGTTGTGATCAAATAAAAATGTGTTTAGTATTTGTGCAGATTTTTGGTGTAATTCAATTCTTCAAGGAAATAATCATTAAAAAAAAGAAACAAACAAAAAATTGCCTTTTTAACAGTATCGTGATATATTGTGATATATCTGATGGTGTTCCTAGTATTGTGATTTGTATTTCATCACCAGATTCTTGCCGATACACAGCCCTAATTCTGATCAGGTTTACATCTACAAAGTTTCCTTAAAAATCTGAATAACATGAACAACTTCAATTGTCTTCAGAAAAACAAGTGCAACTTTAACAGTATTCTGCCTCATTTGATCAGTTTATCATTTACACATGTGCATTACAATCGCACAAAACATTTAGTAACAGGCAGAATCTTGGTCAAATTGGAATACGGGCTCTGGTTCCTAAACATCTCACTTATTCTGTCCTCTGACTTTCCCTGTGAAGGATGGATCTGATACTGGATTGTTTTCTGTAAAGCAAACCAATGAAACCAAACTTAAAAAGATGCAGTTCAGTCTGGTACAGACACAGGATTGTTTTATTCCTAACAAACACTAAATCAGAAACTTTATTTTTTTTCTTCATTACATTCGTTTTTAATCTCATTCTCTACTTAAATAAATGTATTCAGTCTATGTTTTTGGCCTCTTACTAAAACAGCTCCACTGAATATCTCCTCTTCACCTGTTGTCTCCGTCCCTCCATGTTTGTTGTTTACTAAGTGCGGCTGCACCACCCGGCTCCCGTATGTTTTAATAACAAAACGCCAAAAGATAGTGACGGTGCGTTCAAGGTGCCTCGAAAACACGGGTGCAGAGGAGATAAGATAAGAAAAACCTTTATATGTCCCACACTGGGGAAATTACAACAGCAGAGTACAGAAGAGCAGTGGAACAAGAGTTACAGGATCAGGAGTATTTAAGATAAGTAGAATAAAGAATATAAGAAATATAACTATAAACACAGAGTACACATCTACATAAACAGAACTCCACAATAAAACTAAAATAACCTCTTATGTACAGTGGCTGATTAACAGGAAGTGACTACCATCAGCTATGTAATAATCGATATTACCATGGGTTTTACCGATGCAGACATGTGAAGAAAGATACATTACATCTGTAGAAAAGTGACCCCCATGGAAAGGTGACCCGCGGGCCAGGTTTGTATTATTGGGGGGGGGGGGGGGGTTATTTCAGGAAAATTTTCAGATTCAACTTTAGCCCTGATTTTCTGATCCAACAAGATGTTCTAAGCACTCCTGTGTAATTAAAAAAAAAAATGTTCATCCAAACCCCCACCACCACCACCACCACCACCACCACCCCGAAAATTACTTTTTCAACCCTGAAAATGTGTTGTTTTTTTTTTTGCGACTTTCAAATCTTCTTCACTTTTGATAAAGTACAATGTAACAATCTGCTCATGCTGGGCCTTAAATGTTTTATTGTGAGACACGTCACATCTTCAGAGTGCTGTGCACTATAAAAGGTGTAGTGTCAAGGTCCAATTATAGGTCAAAGGTCACCCAAATGGTCCAAAATGGATATTTGATGGAATGAAGCTGTTAATGTGGGTTGGAAAATGTAATGTGCTGAATTAATCTGTAAACTGTGTGGTTAAAGTTCTGATTCCATTACCTGTAGCTCCTGTGACTAATTTCTTCTAAACTGCTCTGAAATTATATTAATTTGGATTGTTATTACATAATGAACCATGTTATTACATTTTTTTAAATAAAAATGTGTCAAGTGCATTTTGTAATAAATTTCCCAAATTGTAATAACTTACTACATAAAGCGTTGATGTAGTTTATTACAAATGCATCAGTTTATTACATAATGCGGCTTTATTACAAGATGACGTGACATTCTTATTACATTTTGAACTTTTATTACAGAATGGGAATTTATTACAGAATGTGGCTCAACAGACCTTCACCTGTTCTATGCACCGTACAGTCCTGTTACTTTATGCACAACCTTCATATTTTATTATTTTATTATTAATGTATTATATTGTATTGTGTTACATACATGCAGTGTTTTCCCTAGGAATTTCTGTAGCAGCAGTGCTGTGTTGGTAACCTAGCAACATGTTGAGCCACATTATGTAATAAATTCCCATTATGTAATGAAAGTTCAAAATGTAATAAGAATGTCACGTCATCTTGTAATAAAGCCGCATTATGTAATAAACTGACGCGTTTTGTAATAAACTACCTCAAAGCATTATGTAGTAAATTTTTTCACATTATGTAGTAAGTTATTACAATTTGAGAAATTTATTACAAAATGCACTTGACACATTTTTATTTTCAGGAAAATGTAATGTGCTAAATTAATCTGTAAACTGTGTGGTTAAAGTTCTGATTCCATTACCTGGAGCTCCTGTGACTAATTTCTTCTAAATTGCTCTGAAATTATATTAATTTGGCTTGTTATTACATAATGAACCATGTTATTACTTTTTTTTAAAATAACAATGTGTCCAGTGCATTTTGTAATAAATTTCTCAAACTGTAATAACTTACTACATAATGTGAAAAAATTTACTATCTAATGCGTTGACGTAATTTATTACAAAATGCATCAGTTTATTACATAATGCGGCTTGATTACAAGATGACGTGACATTCTGATTACATTTTGAACTTTTATTACATAATGGGAATTTATTACATAATGCAGCTCAACAGACCCTGACCAAAATGAGTTTGACACCCTTAACTGTTCATATACACTTCATTCATCCCACAGGCCGTACATCTGACAGCTGTGCTTTATACATGATCAGAAATACTGTATAATAATTAAATATATGTATTACTTGACGATTGAGCTCATGTGAAACAAAGCGATTCCACAAAACACACATTTGTCCAATTAAAATGAAGCCGACTGGAACGTGTGCTGATGATGTCGGCCCAGTGTGGAAATGGAAAGTGAAGAGCGTGCTCCATTTACATTCACTATTGTAAAGAAGACATTCCATTCATTCATTCATTCATTCATTCACCGTCCATCTAACCCCGACTTCAGCCCTCATCACAAAAAGGCCTGAACCTCGCTGCCGGCGCAACCGCTGTGTCCAATAGGTGCAAATGTTGTTCCCGGCTGTCTGCTTGATTTCCATGGGCGCTAAAGCCAACAACAACTCCAGCGACTGTGACCAAACAATCGTGTTAGTTTCCCCCACAACTCCTTTCTTTTCCGTGTTTTACAAGCACAAGTGACCGCCTTTCCTCCATACAAATGACCCTCTGGAGACAGGACTATTCCCTTTAGAAACTCTGCTCATGTTTACACCTGCACATTGTTTTTAATAGCCAGCGTCGGATTCCACAAACTCAACTCCGCCAGCAGACGCCAAATGACAGGTTTTAGCCGCCGCTGTTAAAAAGTACTGCTGAATTTTCATTGCGTTGTTTCCTGGTTGGTTGACACACTGTAAAAAATGCAGAATTAACACCAAAAAGTTGTAAAAATGCGACATAAAAAAACTGTAAGTGACAATACGATGCACAAAGTTGTTTATTGGAAAAGATTTTTGGGTGCTTTCTTTTCTTATATTCATCATTTCATAGGTCTTATGTATTTCATTGTTGTTGTTTTTTTTAATAGTTTTGTTTGTTTTGTTTTTTCTCTCTCTTCTGTCCAGTTTACTCAGTTCTGGTTGTGGTTATTGTCACCATTATAATTGTCTCCATGGTTGTTGCTGTTTGTATTGTTGATACTTTCTTGTGAGGATCTTCTCCACCTTCTTCTCTCTTGTTCTCTCCCCTTCTTCTACCCCCCCACCCCCACCCCCCATGTCAGGTCCGGCATCGAAATGTGGTTCAACAAAACTCATAATAAACACAGTAGAATATCAAAGGGCGCTTCATATACTTTATGAAGTTACCTTTGGCAAAGCAAATTTGTTCAGCACCAAAAGGAACCAGACTACCATTCTGCTATAAGGACGCTGGACAAGACAAGTAGAAAAATAAAAAAAAAAAAAAAAAGAAGTGTGAGATACTCTCTGGTAAGATGTCCAAATAAAAGAGGATACGCAAGCAAAGGTGTCAGAAAAATGGGCAATGATGACTGGGAGTACAGTTGGTGTCGGCTGCTGCCTTATCGGTACAGACAGCTGAGCCCAGAAAAATACATAAATACATAAATAAATAAATATAGCTGTAGTTTTGACAGGAAGAGTATGTGAACAAAAGCAGATTTATGTAGAAATGAGGGATTTCTATTGTTTTTTAGAAAAAAAAAACTAAATTGAAAAACAATGTGATGCCGTTTAAACTGCAAAGACCATAATGTTGAAATAACGGCATATTTGATTTTTTTTTTTTTTTTTTTTAAATAAAAAAGTTATAAAAAAGTAAACATTTACCAATGTAACATTTTAAATGTGTAAATGAATGGGTTGGTAGAGTTGGTCGAGCGGCTCGTCCAATAACCAAAGGGTTGGTGGTTCCAATCCTGGCTCTGACTGTCCATATGTCCAAGTGTCCATGGAAGACACTGAACCCTAAACTGGTCCCAGTTGGACCTGGTGGATTTGGAAAGAGCTGTGGACACCATGAAGGAGGAGAAAATGAGCTAAAGAAGAGCAGAACATTTACCATTTAAATCCACTGTTAAATCTACATGTTTAAACTGTTAAATCTACATGTTTAAACTGTTAAATCTACATGTTTAAACTGTTAAATCTACAGGTTTAAACTGTTAAATCTACATGTTTAAACTGTTAAATCTACAGGTTTAAACTGTTAAATCTACATGTTTAAACTGTTAAATCTACAGGTTTAAACTGTTCAATCTACACGTTTAAACTGTTCAATCTACACGTTTAAACTGTTAAATCTACAGGTTTAAACTGTTAAATCTACATGTTTAAACTGTTAAATCTACATGTTTAAACTGTTAAATCTACAGGTTTAAACTGTTAAATCTGCATGTTTAAACTGTTAAATCTACAGGTTTAAACTGTTAAATCTGCATGTTTAAACTGTTAAATCTACATGTTTAAACTGTTAAATCTACACGTTTAAACTGTTCAATCTACAGGTTTAAACTGTTAAATCTGCATGTTTAAACTGTTAAATCTACACGTTTAAACTGTTCAATCTACAGGTTTAAACTGTTAAATCTGCATGTTTAAACTGTTAAATCTACAGGTTTAAACTGTTAAATCTGCATGTTTAAACTGTTAAATCTACACGTTTAAACTGTTCAATCTACACGTTTAAACTGTTCAATCTACATGTTTAAACTGTTAAATCTGCATGTTTAAACTTTTAAATCTACACGTTTAAACTGTTCAATCTACATGTTTAAACTGTTCAATCTACATGTTTAAACTGTTAAATCTACATGTTTAAACTGTTCAATCTACATGTTTAAACTGTTAAATCTACACGTTTAAACTGTTAAATCTACATGTTTAAACTGTTAAATCTACACGTTTAAACTGTTAAATCTACATGTTTAAACTGTTCAATCTACATGTTTAAACTGTTAAATCTGCATGTTTAAACTGTTAAATCTACATGTTTAAACTTTTAAATCTACATGTTTAAACTGTTCAATCTACACGTTTAAACTGTTAAATCTACATGTTTAAACTGTTAAATCTACATGTTTAAACTGTTCAATCTACACGTTTAAACTGTTAAATCTACATGTTTAAACTGTTAAATCTACACGTTTAAACTGTTCAATCTACATGTTTAAACTGTTAAATCTACACGTTTAAACTGTTAAATCTACACGTTTAAACTGTTCAATCTACGCGTTTAAACTGTTCAATCTACATGTTTAAACTGTTACATCTGCATGTTTAAACTGTTAAATCTACACATTTAAACTGTTAAATCTACACGTTTAAACTGTTCAATCTACGCGTTTAAACTGTTCAATCTACATGTATAAAATGTTAAATCTACATGTTACTCTGTAAATATGTGTACAGTTGGATGTGTTTTTTACAGTATTGTTCTGGAAACCACAGCTGCCAGTTTTTTGTTTTTTTTTCTGTAAAAACAACAGGATTTTTTTTTTTTTTTTTTTACAGTGCATGCTTGTTCTTATTGTGTATAAATATTTGCACTTTTTCATTTAAACTGTTTTGCACTGCACACCACAAGAAAGTTGTCTCTTTTCATTTCATTGTACAAATGTATAATGACTATACAGCCATTCTATTCTATTCTATTCTATTCTATTCTATTCTATTCTATTCTATTCTATTCTATTCTATTCTTTTCTAGACCTGAGATTAATTATTAGTGATCTGGATTTTGTTTTTGCTTCCGATCTGATTTTTTTTAGGATTAGCTTTGTTGATTCCAATCCGATATCGACTTTTTACAATGAAATTTTGATTTAACTTTGGAGTCATTATTTAGAGGTTATTATACTATTATTTTACTGTAGATCACAATTGGGCTGAATGTGGAACCTGAACTAAAACAACTATGACACCTTTGACTCTTAATAACTTTAGTATAATTTTTGCACTTTCCAAATCCATACTGTGGGACAAAGTAGAACCTTTGGTGGGCTGGTTTTGGCCCACGGGCCGTATGTTTTCCACCACATCACCATGTGTGAAGGGCTGCAGGAACTGTGTAGTGTGTTTGAGAAAGTGAGGAAGAGGTAGACCGAAATATTGGGCCCATATATTGGAAATTTTTTTTTTTTTTCAATATCGGCCATCTGCCTTAAATTGCTTCGGAAAGCCGATATTGATCAGAAGTAAAAATGTTATAAGATATTTGATCAGGCACCCGTGTGGGCAGCACTTGAAGTTCAATAAATGTTAAAAGAGTACTATGTGTACGTGTAATAATAATTCATATTGCTGCATAAAAATCGGAATAATCAGAGTGTTTCAATTGTATTTTACGGTCAATTTGCTTTAAAAAAATAAAAAATCAGCCTTAAATATTGGCCTCAAATATTGGCTGTAGATATTGACCATTTGCTGACCAAATTAAAAAAAAAAAAAAAAATTAAAAATTTCAAAAAAAATCAGCCTTAGAAAAACCAATATTGGTAAAGTACCACATAATTTTTTATTATTATCTCTATATTATATAGAAGTACAAAGTAGAACCTTCGGTGGGCCGGTTTTGGCCCACGTGCCGTATGTTTTCCACCAGATCACCATGTGTGAAGGGCTGCAGGAACTGTGTAGTGTGTTTGAGAAAGTGAGGAAGAGTTGGACATGATGTTAGGTGACCCAGACCAGTTTATGGATCTGTTTGGGACACAAAAGCTAAGGCAGACTCATGTTTTTGTGCAATTACCGTAAACACCTGAGCCCCTCAATCAGCAGCTCAGGGAGTAAACGACTGAATGAAATACCACTTAAATCCTACATTTTAGACTGAGGATAAAATAACCAACTCTTACCGCCTAGCACAGTGTTTTTTAACCTTGGGGTCGCCTGGAATTCAAATGGGATCGCCTGAAATTTCTAGTAATTGATAAAAATTATTTTAAAAAATCTTACTAATAAAAAAATATATGGTGAGTTTATCGTTTATTGTTCATTTGCATGTATACAAGTCAATAAAACACAATAATAATAACAGTAAAAGACATGCTGAGGAAGCCAAAAACCAAAGTGGTTTATCGTGGGCCTCCCCAAAGACTTGAAATAAAAGAAGTATTTGCAGTGTCTACTAATGATATACAATCATACGTAAACAAAATTAACTAAATGAAGGAAATAAGACAAATACAAATATAACAAAGAAAACTAAATACATCATAAGCAGTGCCCATAGAAATAAATAAGAATCGATAAAACTATGAAATGAAATTAAGAATGAAACTAATAAGTTATCTAACTGAGAAAAATGCTAATTGAATCAAGAAGAACAAACAGATCAGGTGAAAGTAGTGCTTGGGTGTTCTATGAAATCCAATTTTAAGAGTTTTTTGAAACTGGGTCAGAACACACAGGTTTGCTGTGACTGGCTTAAATTGTTCTATATGATGGGGTATGATACAGTATTGTAAACTGTTTCCGATTGGATTTTGTCCTAATGGGTCTTAGTAGATTCCGCTGTCTTGTACTGTGGTGATGAATGTCTGAGTTGAACCGGAAGAAACCTTTGTATTGATCAGTTGAGTTGACAGAGACAATCCCAATCCATAACAGACATGACAAAGTGTGGTTGTGAAACTGCAGCACTGTGGTTCTGTTTCTGTGTCAAATGTTCACTATGTGGTCAGTTTCAGATGCTGCAGCTCTTTCATAATTCATAGTTTCAGTTCCTGTTTGTTCAGTATTAATTGTCCTCCTTGTAAATCCCAGCTGGACTGACTGGACAGATCCTGAGCCTTTGTGCAGTAATCTACACCTGGATTTACTGCCTCTGTCCATAATAATAGACATTATATAGGCTAAATGTCATCTAAAATTAATGTTTATTTGTAGTATATCAAACTATTACATGATCAAAAAAAAATTAATTCTAGCAAAGAAAAAAAAGTCTCCATTTTGAATGTCTGGGGTCCAGAAATTTGTTATGTTAACCCTTTCATGCACTATCCACTCCAGTGGTCAGTTCTTCTCCAGCTGTTCTCTTGTATATTAATGGGTTTTGTTGTTTTAGTTCCATATCAGCCAACACAGTGGACACTTATGCACCACCCCATCACTGTAATTCAGATCATTACTGTAACTTTGCTGTTCTTGATAAACCTGATCTGCACTAACATGTCTGAGTGTAAATCAATTGTTATTTGTTAGACAAGAAGGTTGTTTTTTTTTTGCATATTATCTCCATGAAGTGAGTAATTACTAGCATTAGAATATGTTAAAATGTGAGAAGACATCAGATTAGCAGCATTAAAAATGTTTTTATTTCATTGTTTTCATATCACTTTCTGATATTGGGTTTTAAACACGTTTCTTTACTTCAAAAATTAAATGCATGGATATTTTTGTAACTCCATAGGAAAAAAAAAAACTCGATTGCATTGTTTTTTTCATGGCTAAACACTGAAGAAAAAAATCTTGACTAAGGTTCTCATAATTCGTGCATGAAAGGGTTAAAATGGGGTCACGAGCCAAAAAAGGGTGGAAACCACTGAGTTAAAGGGTCTATATGCAGTATTTCTACTTTAAATATGTTAAAAAATGACATAAAATGACATGAGCCTCACTTTGTGCAGTAATCTACACCTGGATTTACTGCCTCTGTCCACAATAATATACATTATATAGACTAAATGTTGTCTAAAATTAACGTTTATTTGCAACATAGTATAGCAAACTATTACATGATCAAAAACAAATTTAATTTAGCAAAAATAATCTCTGTTTTGAATGTCTGGGGTCGCCAGAAATATGTGATGTTAAAATGGGGTCACGAGTCAAAAAAGGTTTGAAACCACTGGTTTAGTGTAACAGTAGTGGATGGAAATTAGCATAAATTCACATTTTCTTTGACGGCCTTTAAGGAATTTCAATACAATTTGCAATACATTTCCATCAAACGCAGCTCCGCCTTCCCTTCACAAACCCCTGTCACCTACACTGATCAACCAGGCCAGAAAAGTTTCCCAACAACAACATGTTGGAAATGTTTCTGGAGTTCTTTTCCTCCAGGACTCTGTTAATCCAACATGTACAGTGAGTTTCTTCATCCTCGTCCCTGAGGGCGTGTCCACACACCCTGCAGGGGAAACTCATTTCATCCACTTGAATCTACGATCCCCGAGGGCTGGAACAGAAATGGATCTGTAATTAGAAAAGGCTGTGCACAGGCTGAGAGCCGCTCCACCATGACACCGACACGACAACAACGTCTACGAAAAAACGCATGAACGGACACCGAGCTCAAACCACGAATCAACTGAATTAACTTCATCTACACGACGGACAAAAGACGTTGAAACCCTTCTCCAACTAAAAATGCTAACTGTTTGAAGATTACGACTTTTGGTTAGAGCAAGTATTAGATATAATACCAAATACTGTGTGAGGGTTTTAGGGTTTCCTTATTGTTATATTCCTCAAACAGAAAGTTGTATGTGCGTTCTCTGAAAAAAATCCGATAATGGACCGAAACATCTAAACCCAGGTTTTCGCATTTCTTACTTGCATGTTAACGCATCAGATCTGATTATTACAATTATCTAATTGCTCCCAGTTACACTGGTCTACAAGGAAAATGCTTCCAGAGTAAAAGGAATGAAATTTTACCACATGAGAGTAAAGAAAAATCAAGTCCTAAATGCTGGTTGGCTGAACTTTCCAAGATACAGCCTTGGGTCAAAATGTGAAATTCAAGAATTAACGAGAGAATGGGTTTGACTGCAAAGGAATATTTGTCTCAGAGCTACAAGATCTACTTCAAAACACTGTCTGCACATTAGAATACATTCACTATATATATATATATATATATATATATATATATATATATATATATATATATATATACACACACACACACACACACACAGGGTGGGGAAGCAAAATTTACAATATTTTGAGGCAGGGATTGAAAGACAGTGTATGACCAATTAGTTTATTGAAAGTCAAGAGAATGTAAGTCTTCAAATCATATTTTACTGCATTTCTAACGGTCTTGTTGTCTACCTCAAGTTCAATTGCCATTTTTCTCATGGATTTGGTTGGATCCTTTAGGATTTTGGATTTGAGAGCTTTAATAAAAGCTTTGGTACGTTTTTTGTTGCTTCCTCCACTTCCAGACTTTCTGGTAATAGTTTTGCTCATAGTCATTCTCTTCTTTCCATTATAAACAGTCTTTATGGACACTCCAACTATTTTTGAAATCTCCTTTGGTGTGACGAGTGCATTCAGCAAATCACACACTCTTTGACGTTTGCTTTCCTGATTACTCATATGGGCAAAAGTTTCTGAAAAGGTATGGATAATAGTGTTAGGTATGATTATGACATCAGTATATGTTTGGTTTCAAAACAACTGACGTAGTGTCTGCTGAGAAAAAACAACTACATGTTCATTGTAAATTTTGCTTCCCCACCCTGTATGTGTATGCATATATATATATATATATATATATACACACACACACACACACACACACACACATGTATATATATATATATATATATATATATATATATATATATATATATATATATATATATATATATATATATATATACATATATACATATATATACACACACACACATATATATATATATACATATATATATACACACACACACATATATATATATATATATATATATATATATATATATATATACATATATATACACACACACACACATATATATACATATATATATACACACACACACACACACACACATATATATATATATATATACATATATATATATATATATATATATATATATATATATATATATATATATATATATATATATATATATATATATATATATATATCAGCCGCTAAAGCGCAAAGCGTTAATTTCGTGCTATGCACAAATGTTTTTTGTGCCCCCCCCCAACATTTTCTTTGCCTTCCAGTTGCCCCCCCACTTTTAAAATCCTGGTGCCGCCACTGACTACCTTTCAGGGAAAAGTGCAATACTAATGTTTAAAATATATTCAGTAATGTTAATAATTGATTTTATTTTCTATTTGATTTGTAGCAGCAGAATTATATTCCTGTTTTTCTATATTCTATTGTGTCCAAAAATTGGGGGAAATTTTTTTCAAAAATTCATAAATGTATTAAAGACATTTTGAGGGGTTTTCTTTCTTCCTGTACCGAACCAAAAAAACCCCAAAAAAAACAACCGTGGCTTTGAAAACCGTAAACATACCGAACCGAAAATTTAGTGTACCATTACAGGCCTAATGAGTATTCATGTCATAAATATGCTTTATAAATGATGAATTCAGTATTTGTTAATGCTTAACTAATGCTTCATAGTGTGTATTTATTAAAAAGTGTTACCGACTTTTCTTGTTTTCTTGTGTAGTAGCAGAAGGACAACAGCGAGGGAAGGAAAGTCTCCCACAGAAAGCGGCAGCATTGTTTTAGCATAACTCATTATTGACCACTAAGATGCCCTCAGCAGTGCACACAACTGCACACACACAGGCACTTATTTATTTGGATTCCTATTTATGAAAAGAGAAGTGTAATTTGGTGTATGTATTATGCATAGTGTTGTGAATTCATTTGGTCCGCCTGTTTGTCTGACTCCAGTTTTCCTTTGGGCTGCTGGAGGTGGGATTGGACATTTTTCTGAAGCTGTGAGCCAGGAGAATGAGCAATTATCTCATGTTTTACTTTGACTTCACCGCTGCAAACATAAACGCTCCCAAACATACACGCAGACGAGATGAAAGCATATTTATGAACACTGCCAAGGCTGCAATTACATCTGTTATGGGGAAATTAGTTGTGATTTGCAAGGTTTGTTTTGTGTTTTACTTATGGGAAGATTTAGATTGTAATTACATGATTGACATGAATATAATAAGGCCTTACGCAGATATATCAGTTTACAATTAAAAAAAAAAAAAAAAAAGCTTAACAATAAAAAACAGTGGGTGTAAAATCTCCTGAAACCACATAAGAAGGTTTGATTCTGTCTTTTACAACAGTACATAAGGTATAATAATATCGTAATTTTGCGCCAGACAACGGAAAAACATCCGCCCTCCACAATCAGCTGAATCAAACAACCCACAACAACAGTGAACTGGTAAAAAAAAAAAAAAAAAAAAAAGAGTGTTTTATTTGATGTATTCAGAACCAAAGCTCATCCACTGGTGTCACAGATCTCAAATGTGCAAAAATCGTTCTATTGTCCCTGTATCTCACCAACATGTTCTATTAAGAATCAATACTAAGTTCAACTGAGGTGGTCAGGTTCAGTCTGTGTTCCAGTCCTGTGGTCTGTTTGAAGCAGATCATTCTGACAATAGAAGAGGGTGGAACTTCCACTGGAGGAGACCTCAGCTGATTAAATGAAAGTCCATATATTCATTCATTCATTTATTTGTTTTGAACTGAAGAAAAAATTAAACATTTTTATGTGTACAAGGAACTAATATCCAAATGTTATGGCCAGCTCGTTTAGGCCACAACAGCACATAGGAGAGACCACACGGTTGTCTTGCCATCAAAAGAATTAACATTCTGTATTTTACAAAGACAAGGGGTCAAGCCATGGCTGACAGGTGTGAGGAGTGGCAAGCAAATACATTAATAAATACATAATAAATAAAAAATAGCAGTTGCCATGTACACCAGTAATAAAATAAATTCAATATGCACTGCTCAAAAAGGAGTGGGAAGAAGAAAACGTATTAAATCCCACCCCCATCTCACATTTATTCAACAGAACACATGACTTTTGCTTCGTTAATGATACACTACAAACAAAAAGTTAAGCATTTTTCTTTTTTTTTTTCTTTTTTTGTCATTTTTGCCATTTGTAAATAAAACTATGTTCAAATAAAGATCTGGTCATTAAAAAAAAAAGTGTTTCAATTCAATTCACACACGAAAAAGTAAAAAGCGTTGTGCAAGAATCCCAACTGAAAAAAATAACAAAAATTAGCCCAAAAATTAAAAAATATCCTTCACTTTGGATAGATAGATAGATAGATAGATAGATAGATAGATAGATAGATAGATAGATAGATAGATAGATAGATAGATAGATAGATAGATAGATAGATAGATAGATAGATAGATAGATAGATAGATAGATAGATAGATAGATAGATAGATAGATGACTTCTATCAGTGCTCAGTAGTAACTATATTGATATCTGTAACTATTTCCATGTTACAAACCATCAAACTGTGGACCATTATAAGTAAAGGGAAATTTTTAATGTTCCAGAAATTTGTCAAAAATCTAAATTTGTCAAAACTGTCAACAAACACCGTCTCAAAGAAGCTCCATATAAATTTTGAACCCCACAGTCGCTGTGGTGGGCTGTTTCTGCACATTTGGTTCGACAGTTTACTGAAGAAAACAGTTCGGTGTTTTATGAACCTTCCATCATTCATTTCATGTGCAGCTGAAACTGAACACAACATACTTTTCTGACACTGATAAAATTCACATTTTAGTTGATGAAATGTTAAATTGGTTATTTTATTCAGTTATAACTTTTTGCAGCTGGTAAATAAAATACCCTCCCATTCTTTCACTTGTCTGAATTTTTTTAGGCCGGAGAGTGAAGTTTTGTTCATTTCAGCATGTCACTTTTTTTTTTTTTTTGTATTTTTTTCCTTTTTTTGTGATTCACTTGTTTGCTGTATTGTGGGGGTTTTTGTTTTTGTTTTGGCTTTTAATTGATTTCCAATAGACAAACACAAATAACACATCAACACATACCACACTAACTGCACAATAAAATGCAAACTAACCTCACTGCACACACACAAACAACTGTGTAAGAGAAAAATTAAATAGAAATAATTCTACATATAAAAAAAAAAAAAAGATTAATGACTAATAAAAAAATAAGTGTCAAAAATAAATAAATAAAATTAATTAATTAATTACAATAATAATAATAATAATAACAATAAGAATAATCATCATCATCGTCATCATCATCATCATAATAATAATGGCACGCAGGAAAAAAAACTGTAGGAGGAAAATAAAATAAAAATAATTATATTTAAAAAAAGTAATAATAATAATAATAATAATAATAATAACAATAATAATAATAAAAGCACACACGCACAAAAGGGAAGCTGTCACACTCCATAGCTTTACAGATGAGTAGAATCTATTGTTGCTCGAGAAAGTCCATTAAAGGTGTCTACACCTCTTCATATTCTTGCTCCTTCACTTTCACTGATTATTTCATTAGTTTTTTATTTGTGTTGTTGCAGCTGGACAGAGCTGTGGTTTGACTGTCACTGGTTTAGGCAGAAAAACAACTAGTTTGTGGACAGAAAAAGACTGGGTTAAAGTTATGGGCCAAAGGCTAAAGGAACAGGAAAGAGGAGAAAATAAGAACGACAAAGAGAGAAAATACCAAAATACATAAAACCACTTTTTATGGAGTATATTGAGATTTTTGTTGTTGTTGCTGTTGTTTTTTGCATTAAAAAAAAGGTTTGTTTACATTACAAACACGGCATTTAAAGGGTTAAAAAAATTTGACAATTATTGAGTATCTGGTATTTTTATTTACGGCTCAAGTTGATGAAATAGAAAAAAGTGTAAAAGAATTAAAAACAAACTGTAGGAAATTTTTTTTTACATTATTCCATAAGTGTGCGGAAAAGGCACACTTGGTGCTTAGTAAGGGCCTAGCTGGACGGGATACCGGAGGGTTAAATATTAAAAATATTTTTTATTAGTAATTTTTTTTTTTTAAATTGCTAGAATTTCAGGCGACCCCATTTGAATTCCAGGAGACCCCATGTGAGGTCCTGACCCTAAGGTTGAAAAAGGCTGATCTCGTGCCTCTGCTGCTGAAAACACCACGTTCATGACCAAGCAGCAAAACGTGACGCGTGATCCGTCACAGCTTCGATGCTTCATCTTCCTCTGAATGTAAAACCATCAGCTAATTTCCAACATCTGCATCGTATCATGTCAAATTATCTGTTTAAATTAGTTTTGTGTCCTAACCCCAGGTCGACAGCAGCCCAGTTGTGTCCATTTTATGTTTCGGTCAGTGCTCTGTGGCCTCGCACAATTACACCGACTGTCGCTTCAGGAGTAACCACACACACACACACACACACACACACACACATACACACACAAAAAATACACACATATATCCTTTTAAGTGGGGGCCTGGCAGCAGTGTTATTATCCCATCTGCACACATGTTGCAGCAGCATAACAAAGAGGAAACAATAGAAGGCTGATAATTACTGCGATGACAGAACGAGGTGGAAGAGAGGGGAAAGAGGGCGGCAGATTGTACCGACAGTGTGAGGTGGTAAGAGTGTGTGTCTGTGTGTGTGTGTGTATGGACTGCCAGTGGTTTTGGATTATCAGCTGGAAAAAAAAAACAAAAAAAAAAACACCACAATGAAGGAAATGAATCCCAGCCACCGGCCAAACGTTACCGCTGCACTTGGCAATTAGCCACCGTGGTAGCAAGCCTCAAATTGGCCGGAAATGATTTCCTCCTCTAAATCCAATTTGGCAGCTCAAGTGAAAGTTAGAGGCTGAGGTAATTTATTACACCACTAGTACTGTCAAATCATGATTCAACTGGACCGTGCAATTAATCATGTGTTAATCCTTCACAATCGTGACTTTGACACCGATGCAATAAAAGTCCGACCGCTCCAAACATTCAGGCAACTGAAGAATATCTGTTTTAATGGATGAAATCAATGCTTCTGCTTCCCATCGAAGTGTTTTATCTTGAATACGCTCAAACCTGGTGTCCAAAGGAGATACGACTCGGTGGTAAACAAGATTTGGAAAGGCAAAAGAATATGAACACAGCAGTTATCGGTGTGTCTGCTGATAGAAATGTGCATTGACTTCAGTGTTTGGCTGAATTCGACCTGTGTGTTAGTGTTTTCTGCAACTGAAAACAACTGAAAATAGAAAGTGGACATGTTCACGTTACAGAACTGCAGTGTTTCTGCTGGGAAGGAAACTCCAGATTAGATTAGATTCATTTAGATTAGACAGAACTTTATGGATTCCATGGGCAGAGGTCTAAGGAAATGAACCCTGTAAAACCTGAACCATTAAATCATTGACAGAAAATTCCAGTTCTTTGAAACTGAAGCCTTTATTGGTCCTTCTGAACAACCAAAAAAAAGTTTTAAAAATATCAATTTCCATGTATGACTTTCAGTTTGTATCGTATTTGATACATCAGGCCAAAATGCTCCAATATTATTATTTTTGAACAAATAAAAACATAAGATCTGTCTTGGCGGAGGTCTGCGCTCTCCAAGTGCTTTTCTTGTTCATTATAGTTTAGTTTTATTTAGTTTTGACTTTTTTTCTCTCTAATTCAGTTCATTTTAATTTATTTTTAGAGCAGGTTTGCTAGTTTTTAATAGTTTTTGTTTTTGTTCTAAATGCTTAGTTTTAGTTTAGTTTGTTTTTTTTTTATATCTTTTCTCTTCTTTTCTGTTGTCGTATTCACATAAATCCCAGACAGGACTCTGAATTCTCCAAAGTTTAGTCTCCATGTTTCCAGGTAGAGTGGGGACCAGAAGACGACTGGAAACCACAAGTGAACACAAGTGACGGACCCTTAAATATCATATGGTGCCAGCAGAGAAAATTGCTTGAGGGAAATGAATCAATTTCATTTCAATCTGACATTGACAAAGATGAAAACTAAGGGAATTTTATCCATAATTTTTATCCGTTTTAGTTAGTTTTGTAAAAACACACTACAGTTTCAGTTAGTTATCGTTTTTTTTCCCTTTTAATTATAGTTTTCATTTATTTCAGTTAACGAAAATGTTTTTACAATTCTAGTTTTGGTCATTTCGTTGGTTTTCGTTAACGATAATAACCTCGTTCAAAACTCATGGATCAAATATGATACGTTAGGCATTAGGAGGTTAAAGATGTCTTGCATTAGAAAATATTTAATTAAAAGACATGAGCGACTTAAACGATGCTTTTGTCAGGTGACTCAGGTACTCGACCGTTTCCTTCCTCCTCATGTCTGGTTTCGTACAAAGCGAAGCCCTGCGAAAGAAACCCCAAATTTCTCAGCTCTTGTCAAGAGACTGAGCTGCAGATTGAAGTGTCAGCTAAATCATTTCAAGTTATGAAAGGACAAAAACGCCCCCGTGGATGCTTTTATTCTGTTAGATCTCATCGATCTGTGATCCTCTGTGCTTTCAAGCAATTTTTTCCGATGGAGTGCGGAGATTTACCTTTTTTTCTTTCAAATCGCCTCCCCGGCCCACTTTTTTCCCTCCACTGGCCCTGTCTAATTTTCCTTCTCAACGTCTCCCAGAGTGACTTTCAAGCGTCCCCGCAGAGAGGACTTGGACTTGTTGCATTCACTGAGGCCACAAAGACCAATAATGACAGCAAGAGGAGAGTGTTGAAGCATATTTCCAACCTTATACTCAGAACACATTTGGTCAGGGATTGGCACCTTTTCTGTCAATGACGCATCTCGAGGACAAATTCCAATCGGCACAAAAATAGGCTGACATTTTACATTTCCGAAACCTGCAGATACATATAATCTCAGTGCGATTTGTCAATAAAAATGCTGCCGTTGTAAGTGTCTGCAAACCAACAGAATATGTACGGAACATCTAGCCTTTTTTTTCATCTCAGCAATTGGCAGGAAGTGTTTTGAGTGGACGGCAGATCTACGAAATTCAAATATTTTACCGAAAGACCTTAGGTTTCAACATACCTGAGAATTTGTTTCTTTTTGCCATGAAGCCCAAAAAGTTGGTGATATATTTGCACATAGAATTTATTTATTTACTTATTTATCCACGTTTGGTTTTATTCAAAGTTTAGCTGTTCATTAGAAGTCCTTTTAACCCTTTAGGCACCAGAGTTTTGTTTTTTTTTTTTTAAATATTGAATTTTGATATCAAGATTTAGAAAAGTTGCATCTTGGAAGTGTTTAGAGATAAAATCATACTGTAACTGAGAAAAATGTTTGGTATGACCCAATGTTTATGATGGGAGTAAATGTACACATCTAATTTACATATTGTGACGTCACAAGACGGCGGCCATATTGGATTGTGTCACTTTTAGTAAAATTGAACTTTGAACATATTTACATGGAAGTTTTCTTCATGTTTTTGGTTTTTTGTCATCTTATCCATAAAACAAATCAACTTAAACATTAGTAGAAAGTAAAATGGAGTAAGTTTTAGTAGTTTTTTTTTTTTTATCCAAACAGCAGAGTAGACAAATCTGTTCTTGTCTACCCAAACTAAAACTAAAAAAGCACTCACAGCGCAGACCTCCACCAAGGCAGTTGAGCAGCCCCCCCCCCAATCACCACCAAAATGTCATCATTTGTTTGTTGTGCCAGTATCAACATTTCCTGAAAATTTCCTGAAAATCCATCCATAGCTTTTTGAGTTATCTTGCTAACAGACAAACAAACAAACCCTGATGAAAACATAACCTCCTTGGCAGAGGTAATAAACTTGACTTCCTAAACCAGCGTGGGACCACGCCTTTAACCCTTTCATGCATACTGGTCACTCCAGTGGACAGTTGTTCTCCAGCTGCTCTCTTGTATATTCATGGGTTTTGTTGTTTTAGTTCCATATCAGCCAACACAGTGGACGCTCATGCATCATCCTATGAACTGTAATTCAGTCCATTACTGTAACTTTGCTGTTCTTGATAAACCTGATCTCCAGTGACATGTTTGGGTGTTATTAATGTTTTTGTTGGGTTTTTTTTTTCCACAAAATTTTTTTTTTTTTTTTTTAACATATTATCTCCATGAAGTGAATAATAAATAGTTGTGTAATATAATACAATATAATAATAAATAGTATTACAGTATGTTAAAAAGTGAGAAAACATATGATTAGCAGGATTAAAAACGTTCTTATTGCATAGTTTTCCATATCACTTTCTGATATTAGGTTTTAAATACATGTTTTGCTTCAAAAATCAAATACATGATCTCCAGCTGAGTGGACATTTTTGTAACTCCTTAACCCTTTCATGCGCAGTGGTCACTCCAGTGGACAGTTCTTCTCCAGCTGTTCTCTTGTATATTCATGGGTTTTGTTGTTTTAGTTCCATATCAGCCAACACAGTGGACACTTATGTTGATGAACCTGATCTGCAGTAATAAGTTTTAGTTTAAATCAATTGCTAATTATTGTTAGACTGTAAAAATTTTGTGAAACAAAAAGATTTTTTTTTTTTTTTTGCATATTCTCCTGAGACCCAGCAATGCATTTTGTCCTCTATGGGGGACAAAAGTTTAACTTAAATGCTGTATATTGCAAAGAACATTCCATTAAAAAAAAAATAAAAAATCAATAAATAAATAAAAATGATTTTTAAAATGTATCTGAAAAAACTTGCATTATGCAGATTCCAATCAAGACAATTTTTTAGTGCAAAAAAGCTAAAATTGTCAATTTCCTGGGTCTGAGGAGGATATTATCTCATGAAATGAGTAATAACTAGTATTTGAGTGGGATAAAATGTGAGAAAACATCAGATTAGCTGCATTAAAAATGTTTTTGTTTTATAGTTTTTACACAGTATACCACTTTCTGATGGTGAGTTTTAAATACATGTTTCTTTGAGTCAAAAATTAAGCACATGGTGTCCAGCTGAGTGGACATTTGTGTAACTCCATGAAAAATAGATTTATATAAAAAAATTCAATTGCATTGTTTTTTTCATGCCTAAAGAGGAATAAAAACACTCAAGAAAAAAATATTGACTAAGGTTCTCATAATTCATGCATGAAAGGGTTACAAAAAAACCAACAAAAAACTAGATTGCATTGTTTTTTTCATGCCTAAAGACGAACAAAAACACTCAGGAAATATTGACAAAGGCTCCATAATTCATGCATGAAAGGGTTAAACTGGATTTTCTTCTTCACATTCAATAGAAACATATCCTGAAATGGTGTTGGGATTGAAGGGGCACATGTCCGCCATCTACTGGTGGGAGGTGGTAACAAGATTTGGAACTATCTGGGGTTATTATGGTCTGTTTCATTCACTTATGTTACCTGTCACAATATTGCAACATTGGTGCTTAAAGGGTGAATTATTATTATTGATTTTTAAGTCATATTTGTTCTTCCTGTTCTTTGGCGAGGTCAAAGGCATCACAGATGGACCGCCCACTACTTTTCAATTCATAACTTTTGAACCAGACAAGTTTAAGACAAATATCAAACATATTTGTAAAGGTCTAAATGCCATCTTAAACAGACTCTAAGGGCAAAATTTAGTTTCAAATATTTTTTAATGAAAAATATAAAAACTACTGCGTCATGGATGGGCAAAAAATTTACGTCTGTTAAGAATCATAAAGTTTTCAAAAGTGAAGTTCCTCTGACATTTTCATCCTAAAGTATATTCAGTGTATACCTTAAACCCTCTGTTTCACAACCGAATAATTGGTTAGAGAGAGAGAGGAAAAAAAACTGATCAAACTTAAAGAGCAAGAGTTTTGACCATTGGCAGCGTCACAGATGGACAACAAAAGTAAATATCAAATTAAACATTTTTTTAAATTTCCATTACCAATATCACATACATTTTTGCATTATTTACAACATACAAATAATATTAACATTATATTCAAATGTATTTTGCATAGATATATGCATTTCTTCATTTTAAGCACTGTTTAGAATATGACATAAATAATATAATAGCCAAATATCAATGTATTTGGAATAAATTTAAAATTTGTTTATAAAATGAACCCAGAATGACGGCACAAAACATTCGCACTCGTAAAACTCCTCAAATTTTTATTTTTTTTCCACAACTTTGTTCTCATTTCAAAATACATTTTCCTGTAAATATAATTACCTACCCAAAAATATAAATTTGGTGTAGATTAATGTAATTACATTTTTTTGGACCAGATGTTAACCTTCCCTCGACTTCGCCCTCTTACTGGTGAAGTCATGAGTACTTTTATCATGATTTCTTTTGTGTTATTTGTCTGTAGATGTCACCAGCTCACTGCAAAACAAATCTACAGATAAAAATAAAGTAACTGGAGGACTGTTTCCTCCTGATTGACAATTTGTGACTCAAATAATTGCAGTTGTTAACTCTGTAGTTCCGGTGTATTGTAAGTCTAAAGATAGATGAATGATGTGCATGCACCTCCTGAAGAAGACATGCTTTGAAATGAGCTTTTCAACTTTTCTACGCTGAGTGAGGTGCACTCGTACGGGGCGATTAGACGACTGGATTAAAATAGAATTGTCAGACAATGGTCAATGATGTGGAAATGACGACGGAACATTAGTCTCTCTGTACTGTTTTTATACAGGTGACTGGAGATAATTACCATTATTATTCCCAACAACAGTATAATGCAGATTATATAAGAACTGTCACAGACCTGCTCCTACAGTTTCCACAGAGAAGTCCAACTAACATTCAGCCTTTTTATACGTGAAAGAGTTTTCTGTGTGAAACTTTTTATAGCTGTCATTTTGATAAGGATTACCTGTAATGAGAGATGTTTTATTCTGGATAAATAAGTAAATAAAAACTCCTTAGACACTGGAAATTAAGGATATAAACCAGGTGACACTGCTTAGACAGTCAAGGTTTGGTGGTGGTTGGAGGGTCGACCACCACCAAATAATAATAATAATAATAATAATAATAATAATAATAATAATAATAACAATGATAATAATAATAATAATAATAATAATAATAATAATAATTATTATTATTATTATTATTATTATTAGTAGTAGTAGTAGTAGTAGTAGTAGTATTATTGTTGTCCACAAATAGATATGGGAATAGAGAACTGGTTCTTTCTGAGAATTCCTTGGAATCATTCACCTGCCTGCTCTTCGATTCTACATTATTAATTCCGCCTTCATTGCACATACGTGATGACGTCACACACATGCTGCATTGTTTTGGTTCAGAGCGTAGTCAACATGGTGTTGAGGCAGAAACATTCCAAAGTCTGCTTATATTTCAGGTGTAAAGACCTCACCAGGTCCACTGGAACACTGTCCAAGCTTCCATTTCTTCAAAGGGGGAAATCCCTCCAATCTGCTCAAACATTTGTCCACAGCATGGGATTCATTTCCAGGAATGTCGCATATTCGATTCGCTACTTGGCCACACTTATGCATCTAGCAGCAGAGCATATGCCAAGGCAGCGTCCGGGCCCAGTTACTTGGGGAGGGGGGGGGGGGGGGGCAACAAACATCCTGCCCCCTCAAATAAAAGTTTCCAAAGGTAGGGAAAAGGAAAATGAGGTGAACAACAGCAGGAGACAGAGGAATTAGTAAAGTGTGTTAAGTTCTGTTTGACTGTGCAGGGGACCCCCCCGCCCCCCCCCAAAACTGGGCCCAGTGTCATGTGTTATTATTACCCCCACTTACGGACGGTGGAGGTTATGTTTTCATTGGCGTTTGTTTGTTTGTTTGTTTGTTTGTCTGTTAGCAAGACAACTTAAAAAGTTATGGACGGATTTGGATGAAATTTTTAGGAAATCTTGAAACTGGAACAAATACAAACATGATCCAAGGAACAAAGGATTAAATTTTGGTGGTGATGAGGGGAAGGGGGGGACTGATCTGCCTGCACCAGTGGTGATTTCTCTCAGACTGCAGTGGAAGCTCGGCTTCCCCTGAAATGACTCCACTTAAATGCTCAAATCTGTTCAGTTGTTTTCATTTCACTGACTCCAAATGTGTTGGAACACGTTCATCTCTCAGACCAGTTGGTTCAGAATCAGTTTGATCCCAGATCAGTGGACTGGATGTTGTTCACTTCTCCTCCATTCCCGTGTCTGTGTTTTCTCCTCCATCTCTGCTCAGTGCATTTGTCGTAGACGCTCAGCGTCCATGCACTTCAGTGGGACTGAGTGGAACTGCTGGAAACTGACTCTAAACTGGACGATCATTGGATAAATGACATCATGTTGTCCCGCCCCTGGACGCCTGGCATCTCTGGGGGTGAATGGAGCTGTGGGCGGAGCTTGGCCGGGCTGGATGCTGAGCTTCCACGTGCTGATTGGAGGATCAGTCCAAAGGCTGAATCCCATTTGATTGACAGCTGTTTTCAGATCTGCTCCTTCACAGACACAGTTCAGTTTAATACTGTTATACATTCTGCTGGGAAATCAGACAAACCACTACCAAATGAACTGTTCATTTCTTGCACTGTAAATAAAACACACACATTGGACTTGCTCGTTTCAATTTAACATAATTTCAGCGTTTTCTTGTTTACTTGGTACGATAAGGTCACTGAGCATAGCTTCCCCTGTCTGAAAGACGAGCAGCCGCCACTGGTCTGCACTGTCCCAGTGCTTTTCTAATTATATGTGCGTACTGTATACACTACAAACAAAAAAGTTAAGGATATTTCTGGGGGGGGGGGGGTTTGTCATTTTTGCCATTTGTAAATAAAACTATGTCTGGTCATTAAAAAAAAATGTCTTTCAATTCAATTCACACACAAAAACTAAAAAGCGCTGTGCAGGAATCCCAACTGAAAAAAACAGCCCAAAAATGAAAAATATCCTTAACTTTTTGTTTGTTGCGTATGTTATATTTTGTGTGCAGAGATGGAAACATAAAGGGCAGTCAATGCAAACACACCCATTTGAACCCTTTTATTCCCTCACCCAATGAGAATGGAAAAGAGAATCAGATCAATAAGCAAAATCGATAATTGAATTGGAATCGTTAAATTCTTATGATCCCCATCCCTATCCACAAACATTCCACAGGAGACCAGGGTTCACGCTCATTTTTGGATTTTTTACTTCTTTATCTTTCATATTTTTTCTATTCTCTTTCTATTTTTTCATCTTTATGCCTAAAACTTTAACAAGGACATCATGCAGACACCTTTCAGACGACCGTGCACATCAACAAATATCGCCTTCCTGTGCATCAGAAAACGCTGGGGAAGTCAAAGTCAAGCCCAGACGAAGCATCAGTATGTGATGATCTGAGAGTGAGAATGTGCAGCAGAAACACTAAACGCCAACATTGTTTTGTTTTTTTTCCCGATGACTGGGGTTGACAAATCCATGGCGTTACTGTCATCATTATGTTGAAGTAGTGTATGTTTACAGCACTTCAACCGGTTTCCAATGCCAATGCAGATCTGGAACAAACCATAGACTGTAAATACAACATCATCCAACGGGGGAAAGTGATGACAAAATGTTGTGCTTATGGATTTGTGTGATAACATGCTGTCAAAATATGTAATCCGAAGCCCATTACACAAACATAAAGTCGCTCCAATAACACATATATACACTTATGGACTTTGTGGTAGCTGTCTTAGTATTATATTTTGCTCTATAACTTTTATTACATGGATTTCTTTGTTTACAGCGAATAACTTGGAATATGTGTTTGTGTGTCATGTTCGCGGTGTAGCAGGTGGTGATGCCAAGTGGTTTCATACTAAGGCTTTGGATTCATTTGGAATTTTTCTTTCCTTCGGTGAAAACGCTGAAGTGAAATATATATATATATATATATTTTTTTTTTTTCTAATAAATCAGGTTGGATGGAAGTTGGTTTGGCTTTGTCCATTGGCTGCAGCCGAGTGTGAATCTCATGCTGTTCTTCTACATTACAGTGTCAGACTGCAGGGCTCCTGTCTGCAGCTAATCACATCCATGAGAAATAGCCACATAACGGCCTGATAGAGGAGCCAGCGGAGCGTGCACACACACACACACACTTGTTTTTTTTATATTCTTTTTTTTCCTCCTTTTTTTTGGTATCACTGATGCCTGCAGTCATTCTGAGTGTGATATCCAGGACACAAGGTATTGCCTATAGCTCTGTCTCTCTGTGGCTGTATGAGAGTAACAGGCAGCCAAAAGTAGCTGATTACATGTACGTGTGTGTGTGTGTGTGTGTGTGTGTGTGTGTGTGTTGGTAGTTTCATCCAGAACAGATAGCCAATGTTTTTCTCGTCTGGTGCTTGTACCCACACTTATTACCTCAGTGTAATCGCACACACACACACAAAAACACACACATGTCAGTGTTGTGTTTCCATGTGTTGAAGGGGACACTACATCGGTAAACTTGAATTCCTGGAAAAATTATAATAATCTGAACGAAAACCAAAACAAATCAAACTCAACCCAAGTCTAATCCTAGATATGTTATTTCAGTCCTATGCTTTGTATTTAAAGGAGTGATATTTTGCTTTTTTAAATAAAATTCTGCATTTTCCCACATTTCCCTGTGGTCTCCATAAACTGTAAATGCTCTGCTTGGCTCTGAATTCTTCATTCATTCAACTCCACAGGTCCGTCTTCAACCCTATTTCTGACTAATGACACCAGAAAGGTGGTTTGGAGCGCTGACCCTTTAAATGCAAATGAGCCACTTCAGGCCCCGCCCCCTCCAGGTTGTTGGCTGTGCTGCTCTGTCCTATTCAACCAACAACTGAGCATTTTAGGTAATGGGCTTGTAATCAGAAATGTTTGTCAAAGTCTGGACTTTATTTGTGCAAATGTCGTGATGTAAGTAGTTATAAAACGTAACAAATGAAGCAGAAATAAAAACAGGTTGTAAAAATCCACTCAGTTTTTGCCAAAATAAATATGTGAGAAAACATCAAATTAGCAGCATTTAATGTTTTTATTTCATCCTTTTCACACAGTATATCAGTAAATACATGTTTCTTTGCTTCAAAAATTAGACACATGGTGTCCAGCTGAGTGGACATTTTTGCAACTCCATGAAAAATAACTTCATTAAATAAATAAATAAATAAATAATAATCACACTTTTTTTAATGCCCAAAGAGGAATAAAGAAAAAAAAATCTTGATTAATGCTCTCATAATTCATGCATGAAAGGGTTAAAAGTAGGGATGCACTGATACCACTTTTTTCCAGACCGAGTACGAGTACTTACATTTGAGTACTTGCTGATACCGAGTACCGATACGAGTACTTAATAATCCCATTCCAGTTGTTAGTTCCTTTTGTAAATGTGCTTTATTGTCGTTGTCATTAGTCTGACTGGAACAAAGTGCTGCCACTGACATTTAATGTGTTGGAATGAGCGTTTGTCAATTGATCCACCAGGGGGCGCCGCTCTGAATTAACCATACTGGACAAATACCACGAAGAAGAGGAAAGTTTAATGAAGAAGAAGAAGAAGAAAGTCAGTAATAACAAACCTGTAGACAACAGAGGGAACACTACTGTGATACTAATGTTGCAGCGTTTTCTCTGGTAAGGTTTAAAAGTTTAGCTTCAGCAGGAAGAGAAAAGACAAATGAGTGAGAAGTTTGGTTTTCACTTCTGTTGGCAGCGGTCTGCACCGCTCCGTACCCCTCTCCGTCTGGGTACTCATCCTCCATCACCTGGAAAACGGATGGAATGTATGCAGAGGACGGACAGAACGCTGCGTCTGTATCTGTCTGTGTCTTTAACCCTTTCATGCACGAATTATGACAACCTTAATCAAAATTTTTTCCTGAGTGTTTTTATTCCTCTTTAGGCATGAAAAAAACAATGTGATAGAAAATTTTCTTCTGAAAAATAAATAAAAAATAAGTAAATAAAATAAAATTAAAAAAAAAAAAACTTGCAGGGTGGGGAAGCAAAATGTACAATGAACATTTAGTTGTTTTTTCTCAGCAGACACTACGTCAGTTGTTTTGAACCCAAACATATACTGATGTCATAATCATACCTAACACTATTATCCATACCTTTTCACAAACTTTTGCCCATATGAGTAATCAGGAAAGCAAACGTCAAAGAGTGTGTGATTTGCTGAATGCACTCGTCACACCAAAGGAGATTTCCAAAATAGTTGGAGTGTCCATAAAGACTGTTTATAATGGAAAGAAGAGAATGACTATGAGCAAAACTATTACCAGAAAGTCTGGAAGATACTATTAAAGAAGAATGGGAGAAGTTGTCACCCGAATGTTTGAGGAACACTTGTGCAAGTTTCAGGAAGCGTGTGAAGGCAGTTATTGAGAAAGAAGGAGGACACATAGAATAAAAACATTTTCTATTATGTAAAAGTTCTTGTGGCAAATAAATTCTCATGACTTTCAATAAACTACTTGGTCATACACTGTCTTTCAATCCCTGCCTCAAAATATTGTACATTTTGCTTCCCCACCCTGTAAAAATACATTTAAAAAAAGTAATAATGACAAAAAAATTCTTATGAATCTATTTTTCATGAAGTTGCAAAAATATCCCCTCAGCTGGACACCACACATTTAATTTTTGACGCACAGAAACATGTATTTACTGATAAATTGTGTGAAAACTATGAGGGGGGGCTTGTGATTCTGGGGGTTTATCCTCAGGAGAGATCTACATAATGTTACCCATTCATGTCAGAAAAGATATGTAGTGTCTTAAAACTTTAATAAAGATATGTGTAAAGAAAAAACAAAAACAAAAAAACAACAAAAAGAACAACAAACTCCATGAATATACAAGAGAACAGCTGTAGAAGAGCTGTCCACTGGAGGGACCAGTGTGCACGAAAGGGTTAACGTTACTGTCAGTCAGCGTTACTTTTATCACCCTCATTTATTTTGAAAAATCTCCACACTCTTCACACTCCACACACATTATTCCTCCTCCTCGTAACTGCTGCACTGAACTGGGAACGCCACACGGCCATAAGTGGTATTGGTGCATTTGTATCAGATATGTTTTACGAGTACACACACTGAGTATCGGAGCCGATGCCCATACTCGTATCGGTATCGGTGCCTCTCAGCCGGTCCTCATCATCATTTCATCCTGTTCCGAGTCTATTTCGCTGCATTGTGACTGGTGGAAAACTCTCTCAGTGGGGCAAAAAAACCCTGAATGTGAAACAGAAGTTGGCTAAACATGGCCTCGTATGAGCAGATGTGCACAAAGAAAGAGAAAAACAACTACAGTACGGTCAGTGGAACAGGGTCAAACGCACACGAAAACACAGCCAGTGATGAGTCATGTACACAGACACACAAAATGACCTGCAGCTAGAGTCCATTTCCAGCTTCTTCCTGCCTCTCAACACCAGCCTGCTTTCCTGTTACACTTAACTCTGGCTCTCTCTCTGGTCAGTGTAGTGTGAAATGAAGAAACATGACAGCAGAGGCCGATAAGGCGACTGTACACCGCCAGCACCTGCACCGACACACACATACAGTCCAGTGTGTCCAGGCTGCAGTGACCAGCCAACTGCACACCGCTAATGGATTTACTCACCCCCCAACGCAAAAAAAAAAAAAAAACATGTAACGTGCTTTTACACACTATTTTTACCAGTGTCATAGACAATATGAATTCAAGACATGAGCCAAAGTCAGATTAACCCTTTCATTAGGAATTATAAGAGCCTTAATCAAGACTTTTATTTGTGAGTGTTTTTATTCTTCTAGGCCGTTAGCAAAAAAAAAAACTTGAATTAAGCCAAAAAAAAAATAATCTTCAATTAAGTAAATAAAAATCTCAAATTTAGCAAAAAATCTTGAAATAAGCCAAAAGAAATCTTCAATTAAGTTAAAAAAAACCTTGAATCAAGCAAAAAAAAAAATCTTCGATTAAGTTAAAAAAAAATCTTGAATTAAGCAAAAAAAAAAAAAAAAAAAAAATCTTCAATTAAGTAAAAAAAAAATTAAAATGTTGAATTAAGCCAAAAAAAAAAAAATCTTCAATTAAGTAAAAAAAATCTTGAATTAAGCCAAAAAAAAAAAATCCAGAGTTAACAACTTATTTTTTTTTCTTTGTTTTAGTGCAAAAATAACATTAAATTATGAAAATATTTACATTTCCAAAGTATCCGGTAACACTAAAATGTGAATAACCTGAACAAATATGAACAACCTGAAATAAACAAACATACAGTCCAGTGTGTCCAGGCTGCAGTGACCAGCCAACTGCACACCGCTAATGGATTTACTCACCCCCCAACGCAAAAAAAAAAAAAACATGTAACGTGCTTTTACACACTATTTTTACCAGTGTCATAGACAATATGAATTCAAGACATGAGCCAAAGTCAGATTAACCCTTTCATTAGGAATTATAAGAGCCTTAATCAAGACTTTTATTTGTGACTGTTTTTATTCTTCTAAAAAATAAAAAAAAACTTGAATTAAGCCACCAAAAAAAATCTTCAATTAAGTAAATAAAAATCTCAAATTTAGCAAAAAATCTTGAATTAAGCCAAAAAAATCTTCAATTAAGTTAAAAAAATCCTGAATCAAGCAAAAAAAAAAAAAATCTTCGATTAAGTTAAAAAAAAATCTTGAATTAAGCAAAAAAAAAAAAAAAAAAAAATCTTCAATTAAGTAAAAAAAAAATTAAAATGTTGAATTAAGCCAAAAAAAAAAAAATCTTCAATTAAGTAAAAAAAATCTTGAATTAAGCCAAAAAAAAAAAATCCAGAGTTAACAACTTATTTTTTTTTCTTTGTTTTAGTGCAAAAAATAACATTAAATTATGAAAATATTTACATTTCCAAAGTATCCGGTAACACTAAAATGTGAATAACCTGAACAAATATGAACAACCTGAAATAAACAAACATACAGTCCAGTGTGTCCAGGCTGCAGTGACCAGCCAACTGCACACCGCTAATGGATTTACTCACCCCCCAACGCAAAAAAAAAAAAAAACATGTAACGTGCTTTTACACACTATTTTTACCAGTGTCATAGACAATATGAATTCAAGACATGAGCCAAAGTCAGATTAACCCTTTCATTAGGAATTATAAGAGCCTTAATCAAGACTTTTATTTGTGAGTGTTTTTATTCTTCTAGGCCGTTAGCAAAAAAAAAACTTGAATTAAGCCAAAAAAAAAATAATCTTCAATTAAGTAAATAAAAATCTCAAATTTAGCAAAAAATCTTGAAATAAGCCAAAAGAAATCTTCAATTAAGTTAAAAAAAACCTTGAATCAAGCAAAAAAAAATCTTCGATTAAGTTAAAAAAAAATCTTGAATTAAGCAAAAAAAAAAAAATAAAATAAAAATCTTCAATTAAGTAAAGTAAAAAAAAAATTAAAATGTTGAATTAAGCCAAAAAAAAAAAAATCTTCAATTAAGTAAAAAAAATCTTGAATTAAGCCAAAAAAAAAAATCCAGAGTTAACAACTTATTTTTTTTTCTTTGTTTTAGTGCAAAAAATAACATTAAATTATGAAAATATTTACATTTCCAAAGTATCCGGTAACACTAAAATGTGAATAACCTGAACAAATATGAACAACCTGAAATAAACAAACATACAGTCCAGTGTGTCCAGGCTGCAGTGACCAGCCAACTGCACACCACTAATGGATTTACTCACCCCCCAACGCAAAAAAAAAAAAACATATAATGTGCTTTTACACACTATTTTTACCAGTGTCATAGACAATATGAATTCAAGACATGAGCCAAAGTCAGATTAACCCTTTCATTAGGAATTATAAGAGCCTTAATCAAGACTTTTATTTGTGAGTGTTTTATTCTTCTAAAAAATAAAAAAAAACTTGAATTAAGCCACCAAAAAAAATCTTCAATTAAGTAAATAAAAATCTCAAATTTAGCAAAAAATCTTGAATTAAGCCAAAAAAATCTTCAATTAAGTTTAAAAAAATCCTGAATCAAGCAAAAAAAAAAAAAAAAATCTTCAACTAAGTTTAAAAAAAAATCTTGGCTTAAGCAAAAAAAAAAAAAAAATCTTCAATTAAGTAAATAAAAATCTCAAATTTAGCAAAAAATCTTGAATTAAGCCAAAAAAATCTTCAGTTAAGTTTAAAAAAAATCCTGAATCAAGCAAAAAAAAAAAAATCTTCAACTAAGTTTAAAAAAAAATCTTGGCTTAAGCAAAAAAAAATCTTCAATTAACTAAAAAAAAATGTTGAATGAAGCCAAAAAAAAAAATCTCAAATTTAGCAAAAAATCTTGAATTAAGAAAAAAAAATCTTCAAGTTAAAAAAAATCTTGAATCAAGCAAAAAAAAAAATCTTCAATTAAGTTAAAAATCTTCAATTAGGCAAAAAAAAAATCTTCAATTAAGTATAAAAAAAAATGTTGAATTAAGCCAAAAAAATTCTTCAATTAAGTTAAAAAAAAAATCTTGAATTAAGCCAAAAAAAAAAAAAAAAAAAAAAAAAAAAAATCTAGAACTACCAACTTTTGTTTTTCTTTGTTTTAGTGCAAAAAATAACATTAAATTATGAAAATATTTACATTTCCAAACTATCCGGTAACACTAAAATGTGAATAACCTGAACAAATATGAACAACCTGAAATAAACAAACATACAGTCCAGTGTGTCCAGGCTGCAGTGACCAGCCAACTGCACACCACTAATGGATTTACTCACCCCCCAACGCAAAAAAACAAAAACATATAATGTGCTTTTACACACTATTTTTACCAGTGTCATAGACAATATGAATTCAAGACATGAGCCAAAGTCAGATTAACCCTTTCATTAGGAATTATAAGAGCCTTAATCAAGGTTTTTATTCGTGAGTGTTTTTATTCCTCTCGGCCAGGGGTGTCAAACATGCGGCCCGGGGGCCAAATGCGGCCCGCCAAATGGTCCAGTTCAGCCCCTGGGATGTTTTTGCCAAGTGCAAAAATTCCAAAAATTCTTGAATTGAATTAAGGAAAAAATGTTTGTTTATTTCCAGCTGTAAATATTTGTTCAGGTTATTCACATGTTAGTGTTACAGGATAGTTTGTAAATGTAAACATTTTCATAATGTCATGCTATTTTTTGCACTAAAACAAAGAAAAACAAAAGTTGTTAGTTCTAGATTTTTTTTGGCTTAATTGAATATTTTTTTTGGATTGATTCAAGATTTTTTGCTAAATTTGAATTTTTTGTTTACTTAATTTGAAGAATTTTTTTGCTTGATTCAAGAGTTTTTGCTAAATTTGAATTTTTTGTTTACTTAATTTGAAGAATTTTTTTGCTTGATTCAAGAGTTTTTGCTAAATTTGAATTTTTTGTTTACTTAATTTGAAGAATTTTTTTGCTTGATTCAAGAGTTTTTGCTAAATTTGAGGTTTTTTTGGCTTAATTGAAGATTTTTTTTACTTAATTGAAGATTTTTTTTTTTTTTTTTTTTGGCTTAATTCAAGATTTTTTCCTTAATTCAAGCTGCATTTTTTTTTTTTTTTTGCTTAATTCAATTCAAGAATTTTGGAAAAAAAAATCTACCAATGGAACAAGTGAAAATGATCTTGGTAAGATTACTTGAAATCAGATTTTCCAGATCTATTGTCTATAAATCAGTTCTTATATCTCACTGAAAAGTTCCTCTTCAGGCGACTTTGTCGTATTTTAAGTGTGATAAGATATTTGGACTAGAAATGAGGAAAATACACTTGGTAAGATTTGGATTTTTGCAGTGTGAGCGTCCACTTATTTCGCTGATATGGAACTAAAACAACAAAATCCATGAATATACAAGAGAACAGCTGTCCACTGGAGTGACCACTGTGCATGAAAGGGTTAAACACGGCAGCAGTTTCTCTTCTATAATCCTGTTTTAGAAAATAAAGACCAGCGATAGTCTTGTTTTATCCACCAGGTCTGAAAACTGTCCAAACAAATAGGACGTATAACACACATACATTTTTTCTTTGGGAAGTTTTGATATTGAAGTCAGTTCATTTTTTATATCAGTGTGTAGAAAACATTCCAGGACTTTTCCGAGGCCTTAGGAGCACTCTGGCTTCCGGTAATTTCCCAAAACTTCTGGAATATGTTTGTGCAAGCAAACATTTAGCTTTTACCGTTAAAAAATGACACTTCCACAACATTCTGGAAGATTATTTTTACCGTACTGCTGCACCAAAAGACTGAATATAAGGCTCCAAAAACAGGATTCTCACCGGCGTGTCGTGTCAAGAATTAATAACAAGTTAAAGTTGGAAAAGGTTAAGTTTTCTGTCTGTGGACAAATTAATTTGTTTCATCAACAATGGAATCCTTTTTCTCTCGTCAACAAGAGTGTCCTGCTGTCTCCTATGTGCTTTTGTTGGAGAAATGTGTTACTTTACATTAACTCTTAATCAGCCCTGAGTATTGTAAAGAGGAGCTGATAATATTATTTATGTTGTTTTTTGTTATGTGTTGTTTTTTTTTCCTCTCTTTTGTGTTTAATAGGTTTGAAGGTTTGTTGTATAATTAGTTTTTGGCTTTTTTTGTGTTGTGTCTGTGTGGTTCCTTATGTCTAAGTACATGCTTCTGTAAATGTATAATTCCCTTGCGGTCTGACAGAAATCGCCACTGCTCCACATTATTAATAATAATAATAATAATAATAATAATAATAATAATAATAATAATAATAGCAATAATAATAATAATAATAATAATAACTTATTTGTAAAGCGCTTTCAATCAAAGTGCTGTACAGATATAAAATCAATCCCAATAAAACAATAAAACATAAAAGCTAAAAACATTAACAATAAAAGCACATCACGACTTATAACACAGAGTAAACAAGTGGGTGTTGAGCTTTGCTTTAAAAACCTCCACAGAACATGCCTGCCTTATGTCCAGAGGAAGACTGTTCCAAAGTGTTGGTGCATGGAAAGAAAAGGCTGGCTCACCGACAGTCTTTTTCCTGACTTTAGGCACCGTCAGGAGGCCACATCCTTGAGAGCGAAGGGCACGAGAAGGTGCATATAGTGTAACCAGCTCTGTCAGGTATGAAGGTGCCGCTCCATTTAAAATTTTATAAGTCAGTAAAAGCACCTTAAAATCAGCACGAACCTGACATGGAAGCCAGTGCAGAGAGGCCAGCACTGGGGTAATGTGATCAAATTTCCCAGCTCCAGTCAGGACCTGAGCTGCAGCATTTTGCACCATCTGCACGACTCTGAAACTTTTTTTGGGTAGTCCTGAAAGAAGAGCGTTGCAATAGTCCAACCGAGATGTTACGAAGGCGTGAATGAGGACTTCAGCATCTTTGTCACTTAGAATTGGCCTGATCTTAGCGATCCTTCAAAGATGAAAAAATGATATTCGAGTCACCTCCTTGATATGCTTATCAAAAGTAAGTGACTTGTCAAAAATGACACCAAGGTTTTTCAACTCGTCTCTGCCAAGAACAACACAGTCATCAAGAGATAAAGAAACATTATTGAATAAATTTTGCAATTTCTGTGGTCCAATGATCATCATTTCAGTCTTTGCAGAGTTCAAGAAAAGGAAATTTTCAGAGAGCCAATCCCTAACAGCTAAAACACAACCCTCGATTTTTGACAGGTTAGGCCAGGTGTCACACTTCATCCAGGTAACACTGCTGGAATTTAACGGATAAACAAGAATCTGACTCATAAGAGTAGGAGAACTGTTGACTTTTTGCCGGTCGTGGCGCTCAGGTGTGCGACGCCGCAGATCGGACAGACAGACGCTTTTCATTTCAATAGTCGCTCCTGCTGATAGAAACTGTTCTCAGAGCGTCGGGCTAACCCACCCTCCTGTGTGGAACAAATACACCTTCATATTCCTGAGTTGGGCCTACAGCAGTAACAGGTCGTCAGTATTCATTGTGGGCTCAGACACAGCTGGAGCGCACAGAGCGTGTCTGGTTCCACAGTTTACGCAACATTACCGTTCATCAGTGAGGACGCTCCCATCGTTATGTTTATGGTTATAGTCATAGTTACCGTTCTGGTGTCGACACTTTACTTCATACACACACACAAAGGCAGCGAAGGCCAAGAAAACAAGGACGTCAACACTGACAGACACAAACCGATCTGGAAAAACGGAAAATACATTTTACAACAGTTTTCATTTGACCTCAATTTAAATGTGTCAAAATTCACATGTAGAATATTAACTAAAAACAGATGATCAGAGCATCGTCGCACTCACTGACAGACTACGTTCATACAGGGGTTGGACAAAATAATGGAAATACCTTCACGTCAAGATGATAATGCCCCAATCCATACAGCTAGAATAGTTAAAGAATGGCATGAGGAACATTCGAATGAAGTTGAGCATCTCGTATGGCCGGCACAGTCCCCAGACCTCAACATTATTGAGCATTTATGGTCAGTTTTAGAGATTCAAGTAAGACGTCGATTTCCACCGCCATCGTCTCTAAAAGAGTTGGAGGGTATTCTAACTGAAGAATGGCTTCAAATTCCTTTGGAAACAATTCACAAGTTGTATGAATCAATACCTCGGAGAATTGAGGCTGTAACTGCCGCAAAAGGCGGACCTACACCATATTAAATTATATTTTGTTGATTTTTTAAGGTGTTTCCATTATTTTGTCCAACCCCTGTATAGTTCTAGTGAAATTATTTTCTCAAATCACTAAGGGTCTGCTTTTACGAGGCCAGCAGAATTAATCAAATCACCGTCATAATCAGAACTTCAAGATTTTATTAAGATACTGATAAAATTATCAGTCTTTGGCCACACAGGTTTCAGTACTATATTTATACACCTTTCAACTGTTTTTTTTTTTTTTCTTTTTGAATGAATGAATGAATGAATGAATGAATACATTTATTTTTGGTTTTACATCAATCATTGTACTCAGTACACCGATTGTAATAAAAATAAAAACCAAAAAAGGAATAGGCTAGAAGCAAAAGCTTATTTTTTGCCTATCCTTTTCAACTAATCCACGGCTTACGTCAGCTTAAATGTGTACAGCATCCAGCATTTACACCAGAATAATAACAAATAAAAAGTTTAAAAAAAAAAAAAAAAGAAAAAGTCAACAACAAAAACACATCTACCATCTCAATTCAATATTTCTGAATAATTTAAACCTAAAGTACTCCTTTTTTTTTTTTTTTTTTAAACTTCACCAAAGGAGTGGATAACTTTAATGCATCATAAGGTCCATTATAAAATACTTTATATTTTCTATTAAATAACATTCAAAATCATTATAGGATTTGATTATTATGAAATGTAAGGTTAGACACCGGCGTATATTTTGAACGTATTTATTTACATTCTGAGAATTTATGCTGTAAACATTAATTTACAACCTTTACTGTGGTTAATATTATTATTTACACTGTATTCCAGGGGTGTCAAACATGCGGCCCGAGGGCCAAATCCGGCCCGCCAAAGATTCCATGGGATGAATTTGTAAATCGTAAAAATTACACTTAAGATATTCTCAATCAAGGATGTCAAACTCGTTTTAGTTGAGGTTCCACATACAGAACAATGTGATCTCAATTAAAATAATAGCATAATAACCTATAAATAATGAGTCCAAATTTTCTTAGTTTAATGTGAAAAACATAATATTATTTTACACCTATAAAAAAAGAACTCCAAATTTTTCTCTTAGTTTTAGTGGAAAAACTTACATTAAATTATGAAAATATTAAAATTTACAAACTATCCTTTAAGAGTAAAATGTGAAAAACCTGAACTTTTAAAAGTGAAATTTAAACATTATTCTTCCTGTTATTAAATATTTTGTGCCTTTATAGATCCAATCTGTAATATGCATGTATAAATGGTAAGTTGAGGTGTAATATTGTTCAAATTGCACTTATTTTTCTCAAGAAATTTCAGTTTTTTTCAAGTTATTCACATCATTTTGTATGGATACTTTGTAACTGTACATATTTTCATCATTTAATGTAGCAAAAAGAAAAAGAGAAAGTTGGAGTCGTCATTATTTATAGGTTATTATGCTATTGTTTTACTGGTCTGGCCCACTTGAGGTCAGTTTGGGCTGAATGTGGCCCCTGAACTAAAATGAGTTTGACACCCCTGCTGTATTCTTTTAACATAACAGTGTTTCCTGTGATAATGTACATGTGTAAATGATAAACAGAGGCAGAATATTGTTAAAGTGACACTTATTTTTTCAGTTTGTTCATGTTATTCACATCTTTTAAAAGGATAGTTTGTAGATATGAACCTTTTCATAATGTAAATTTACTTTTTTCGCTCTAAAACTTAGAGAAAAGTTTGGAGTGGACATTATTTATATATTATTATGTTATTATTTTACTAGTTTGGTCCATTTCAGATCAAATTTAGCTGAATACGGCCCCTGAACTAAAATGAGTTTGACAGCCCTGCTTTAGAACTTTCAGGTGTAATTAAAGTGATCCATAAATGATGAAATGAGGGTTTTGTTTCCATTTGTAGCCACACTCATACGTTACTGTTGCAGAGACAGAGGATGTGGAGTGACTGTGGGTGGGTGGGTGGTTTTAGAATATATATACAATACGACTTTCAACGCTGCAGGCTGGAGCTGTTGTTGTTATTGTGCTGAATTTTAACCAAACCTACGCTGTTTTTTTTTTTTTTTTTTTAATAACCACAAAGTGAAGACAATCAGTGATGAAGTTTATTTTAAATGGAAGTGGTGAATGCTTGAGGTACTAGTACTTAATGTGGTGTAATTTCATTTTCCGATCCTTAAGGCATCACATTTTACAGGAAAATAATGCACCGTTTCCTGCACCACAATCATCTGAAAGAGCCTTGCATTTCTACAGAGCTGTCAAGATTCCAATTAATCACTAAGCTAATGTGCAGAAAATACAGCAAATGCAAATGTAATAATCTTAATAATAAGTAAGTGCTCGACAGCTTTGATGATCTAAGTTACCGAGTGTTAGTCGTTGTGGGAGAAATGTGTGAAAGTTTGCACGTTCCAGCTTGTTTTTCACATAGTTTCCTGCTTCCGTTATCAATATTCCTGCAAATTTTTTTGACATGAATGACTTGTTTTCATCCCAAAATGTGTTGGTGATAGACTGAAGGATGTATGGAGACAGCCAGAGGGGTGATTTGTCCAGACACCGAGGATTCACTGATTGAAGTGTCTATCGTGATGATGCACTGATTGGACATCAAGAGCTTCAGCCTGAACATGGAAGACACACACGGGCTCTGTGTGCATGAATGTATGACTGATTTAGGAATGAATGTGGATGAACATATACAATGAAAAAAAACACAAACTGATGTTTCACCTGAATAAATGAATACATAGAATAGAACGGGAAATACTTAAATCTATACATGTCTATAGTCGCTTTTCCATTGGACACAAGTGCAAAACTTTACTGATATTTACTAAATGTGGAAAAAACAGAAGTGTGTAATGTCGGTTTTTCCATTAACCCTTAGTGGTCTGAGACTATTTTGGCTGTTTTTGAGTACTTTTGATTTTGCCTTTATATACTATATAAAGAAATGTTTACTATACCCATGTTTGGTATCTTTTTTTTTTTCAGCACAACTTCATCTGTATTATTTTTTCACTACTATATTAACCAAAAGGACAAAAAACACACAAAAAATATCAAATCCAATTTGAAAAATGCATATGACTTATTGCATAAATAACACACAGATGCTTAACGAACCTTTTCAAAGACTTTAAAAGTGAGTATTGGTTCCAAATATGAGGTATAGAAAATTAAAATTGTAATAAATTAAAACTATACTCAAATATTTGACAGAAAAGCAGATCTTTACATAAGTGTTTTCTTATTCATGTTTGTTTGGTCCAGTTTCAAACCGTCATATCTCCGGTTGTATTTTGCTCTATCAACATCAAATAAAAAGTGGGAGAGTGTTTCACATCCGCACTTTCCAAAGTAACTGGCCCCTGTGGTCTACGTGACCGACTTCTGACGCTATGACGTGTTGAAAATGTCATGTGATTCAGTCACGGAGCCGTAACCGTGGACCCCTAAGGGTTAAATCACAAATGCGATCATTTGTTTATTTATTATCACGAGATGATAATGATGATACAGATTTAGTCATTATTATTATTATTGTTAAACGTATCGTGTTAAATGGTAGTTGAATGTGACTTTAAATTTTACAGTGTCAGGTAAATATCATAAATCATGCATCATGAACCAAAATGGAGGAAAGGAAAAGTAACATCATTGGCTGTCTGCTTAATCTTTACATTACAAAGTTGTTTTGCTTGAAGAGTCTTTATTTTTGCAAGTCTTCAGTTATATTCTGAGTTCTATTTTCCAACTGTATCTTGTATTTTTATTTTAGAGGTACTGAACAGTCAGGTTTGATTCATGTGTGTGTGTGTGTGTGTGGTTTAGATGAACTCACACCTGTCTGTGCTGAACTCAGAGCAGAGGTCTGATTCGACCTAAAAGATCTAATTTTACAGCTTTAGAAAGTAGCTGTGGTAAAGAGAGTATAGTGCAGAAAAAACTGAATATGAACTAGGGGATTTTTGTGGTCCAGACATGCTAGCCTAACAGTGCAGGTGTTAAGCAAAAGCTGTGAACATGCAAAAGCATGAGCTGTTCTTAGAATTAGCTTCTGGAGTGACTGACATATTCTGCCCAGTAACTACCATTAACCAATAATAAGTCTACGACGAATGACATCATTGAATAATGGGAGTGTCTAACAGTCACTAAAGACTATAAAAAGTAAAAAAGGAAACTCTTATGGAAGAGCGAGTGTGTACGTAAGCAGGCTTTTTTGCTTTTTCTCTCTAACGAAATGTGTGTTTGATGCTAGATTCTTTTTTTAACTTTTGCCTGATGCAATAAACAAAGCTATTGCTTTAACTTTTTAAATCTCATCCTTGCTTTTTGGTGAATTTTTCTTCATTCTCCTGTTGTGTTCCTCCGACACTGACTTCAAGTGGTAAGTCCTTTTTAAAATGTAAGTGTACCCCCATCTCCCAGCAGTTTGGGTTTTTACTCTGGCCCTTTAGACTTTATTGGGCATCTGAGCAGATAAAGAGACACCCATTTTGTACTTTGCATCACATAGATGTTTCCTAATTTCACAAAGGCACACTTCCAGTGGAACAAATATGGAAAATTTTGGAACAACAATCTCTTCCTGAGATCCTTGAGTCTACGTGTGTTACATTATTATGTATTGTTACCCTTCTATCCCGTACTAAAATAAAAAATGATTGGGTATCCTGGTGTTTCTTTTAAAACTCTTCTTCTTTGCTTGTTGTAACATCTGTCAACATTGTTTTGTTTTTTTTTTATTCATGTGACTCTAGTTGCGGAAAAAGGTCTTTCCATTGCAGTTTTGCATGATATACCATTTGCGCTACGCCCGAAAAACCACCTCTTGCCAGCACAAAAACTTTAAATAGAAAAAAAGACAGTTTTGGTGAAATTGTCATTTTTTCCATTTGGTAAATTTTTATGTGTAAGTCATATTTGCGCAATTTGAGGGTCAATGGAAAGACCTTTTTCCGCAACTAGACTCATGTGAATAAAAAAAAAACAAAAACAAAAACTGATTTTGACGGACATTACAACAAGCAAAGTAGAGTTTTAAAAGAAACGTCGTATGTGTGGACACACCAGGAAAGTGAATCATTTTAAAATTTAGTACGGGATAGAGGGGTAGTATATAATAATAATGAATATATCTGTAAATCAACACCATATTTATGTTTATCACCATGTTTCTGGAATGACTTCTGGTGTCATCTCGCAATAATAAAAAAAAAAAAATCATCGCATTTGTGATTTAATGAAAAACCCGACATTACACACTTCAGTTTTTTCGACATTTAGTAAATATCGGTAGTTTTGAGCAGATGTCCAATGGAAAAGCAACTGAAAAATCACCTCTTGCCAGCGCAAATACTTTTAATAAAAAGAGAGTTTTGGTGAAATTGTTGTTTTTCTCCATTAGGTAAATTTTTATGCGCAAGTTAAATTCACACAATTTGAGGGTCAATGGAAAAGTGACTTGTGTGTGTTAATACTCCTGCCTGCCTTGTGTCCAACCCCTAATGTTTCTGCAACAGTTTTTGTTTCTCTTTCTCTTTTTTCATTATTTATTTAACTCCCCTTTTCCTCTAAAATAAACCCAGACCCTGTATCTTCCTGTAGATTTTCAGACAGCCAGGCTTTTTTTTTTTTTTTTTTTTTTTTTTTAACACACACAGGTAAAACTAATCCAAGACTATGTCCTCAAATCAGGGATACACCTATTGATCTGGGTGAAAATCCATCAACTGGTAGACGTTTGTGTCTTCACAAACTTCAGTGGATTTTGTGCTCAATACAAAATACAGTTTGGCATTTGACCTGACATTTGGAACTCATCATCTGAGCCGACAATACTTTCTGACCATCTTTGAGTCGGCTCTAGTCCAGTGCTTCCCAATCTTTTTTGGCTCATGACCCCATTTTAACATCACACATTTCTGGTGACCCTCAGACAGTTTTGTGTTTTGGATCATGTCATAGTTAGTCATGTAATAGTCATACTATGGCAAGCGCTAGATCTGTAACTTTTATGAATATTTAAAACAAATCATACATACAGAATGTGCCCGCAGACATGTTAGGGGTTAAAGGGTTAAGAAAATTTTTAAAAATTCACACTTATTTGTCATGTGATCAGTGGAATCAAATATGTTGAAACCTTCTCTTTTTACGGTTATCAGGCTAAAATAATGAAATAAATGCATAAGTGGTGCATCTTTAAATTCTGTTGGCATAGTAGACCTCAAATTAATTCCCATTTTTTTCATACCGTTTCCACTTTTTGCCTCAGTATTTTTGCGTCATTTCTAAACAGTAGCAGAGCAAAGGAAACATGTCAGTTCCTCACAGTCTATATCATGACTGGAAACACCACCTCAGCACACTGGACTGGAGCTCTGTTCATCAGACTGGCACCGTGAGGGAAAACCAAACCCTGTATGTGGGACATGTGTGGATTTAAATTTATGGAAAATTTAGCTGGAATTTGAAACTGAATTGGAGACGTATATTGAACTAATTGTGCATTAATGTGTCAGATTCCAAAAGCGAATTTGTCAATCATAACGGACAAGTTTGGTGATTTTTCTTCTCATGTTACGTAGTGTGTATGTTCTTATATCAAGGCAGTGTTTCTCAAACTGTGGGGCGGAGGTTTTCCAGGGGGGGCATGGGATCATTCCTAGGTGTTTTGTTTTTTTCATTCAGGTTCGAACATGTAGCAGGTGGAACTAATGTTTTAGCGTTGGAGCACCCTGGACTCATTTTAGGGACGTACAACAAACAAATCTACTGCCATAGTGATCTGTCACTAGACCAAGAGTTTAGGTTTGGAGAGTGGACAAGGACTGGAAAAGAAAAATGTGCAATGTTTCTGGTTTTGCACAGTTTGTACAGATTGCACTTTAATGTTCTGACATGTGCCACGGAAACAGGCTCATTTCAGCCGCTGATATTGTTAAAATGGTCATTTTTGTTACCAAAATTTGTTTGTTGTTCTACAAAAAAATTTACCTGATTGTCATAGTTGTAAGATAATTGCACATTTCCTATTTTTAATTGGAAAAAAAATGTGTCAGGGAGCAGTTTTGTTGAGTTCATTTGTATTGTTCAATCAAAACTCGAAGTTATTTTTAATTTGCACAACAAATTATTCAAGGAAAAGCAAGAAGTATTCCAACAATATTGATGTTTCTTTCAATAAAAGTTATAATTGCACCACAGGTACAATGTTGTTGGGGTTGAGGGGAGACTGGAGATTTTTCGTGCTCCAAAGGGGGGCCCGACCGAAAAAGATTGAGAACCACTGTATTAAGGCAAAATGGTTACTATCATTAAAAAAAAAAAAAAAAAAATCATACAAGTCAAGACATAATTCCAGGGTTCCTACACGTTTCTACAAGTCAAATTTAAGACTTTTTTTTAGATAGCTAAAATGGCTAGAGCAAAATAAATCGCTTTCGTATCAATCCGACATCGTCAAAGATGAAAATGAAGGGAATTTTATCCATAATTTTTATAAGTTTTGGTCAGTTTTGTAAGCACACAGTACAGTTTCAGTTATCATTTATGTTTTTGTCTTTGAATTATAGGTTTTTTTTTTTTAAATTTCAGTTAAGGAAAATGTTTTTTCAATTCTAGTTTTTGTCATTTTGTTAGTTTTCGTTAACGATAATATCCTTGTACTGAACTGACCTCACTTGTCGTGACATAACTGTGTGTGCTGGTTTTGTTTTTGTGCAGGTAAACTGGATAACAAGGTAAAATGAGAATGCCCAAAACTTTCCTGATTGAAAGAGGAGCTGGTGTCAGTGTGTTGGACTTATGATCGCAGTTTTGGCTCTAATTATTGCTTTATCATCTTATTTTTATAATTGGGTCAAAACCAACCCTAACAACACAAAGGTCATAATTTCAACCAGAGCTTTTCATAATATAGTGGGAAAAAAACATTATGTATAAGTATTGTTTTGTTGAAATAGAGGTTCCTGACAAAGCTAAAAAGCCTTGATGTAATAAACAAACTGTATGTGGTTCATTTATGCATTTAAAACCTAAAATGGGCCAGTCCTGACCCTAACACAAGAGGAAGGTTAAACAAAACGAAATTGTAAAGAATCATTTGCGGTTTTAAACTCAAAAGATAGGAAACACAGCAGAACAGAACAGTATGGGTGAACTTCAGTCAAACAACAAAGCACTGATGCACACTGTACGTTCTTAAACTGTGACTTTAAATAAAATAAACCCTACAGACAAAAGACAAATGGACAATCTAAAGCAAATCACTATAATGGTAATTCTCATTTTATCCCCCAGGCATAATTCTAATGGTGTTAACAGTATTTAAGTGAACATTTAGCATTTTCTTCAGTGTGTAGTTTCCTACTACTCCATCAGGAAAACCTTTGTACGCTCAGCGGTGCTGGAGCTGAATGATGAACACGTCCACGACTGAGGACTTTTCCTGCACGTCATCCAACTCTGCGCCAACGGAATTATCTTTGTCTTATCTTTAGTGGCAAACACTAAGAACCAAATAAAGACACTTTCAGGACGTGCACAGCATTCCTCTAAATCACAGGTGTCAAACATGCGGCTCAGGGGCCAAAGGGTCCAGTTCGGCCCCTGGGATGTTTTTGCCAAGTGTCTTGAATTGAATTAAGCAAAAAAAAGTTTAGCTTGAATTAAGGAAAAAATCTTGAATTAAGCCAAAAAAAAAAAAAAAAAAAAATCTTCAATTAAGAAAAAAAAAAAAAATCTTGAATTAAGCCAAAAGAAATCTTCAATTAAGTTAATAAAAAATCTTGAATTAAGCCAAAAAAATCTTGAATTAAGTAAAAAAATATATATATTGAATTAAGCCCCCCCCCAAAAAAATTATTAATATATATATATCTTCAATTAAGTACAAAAATCTTGAATTAAGCCAAAAAAAAAAAAAAAAAAACTTCAATTAAGTTAAAAAAAAAAAAAAACAATCTTGAATTAAGCCAAAAAAATCTTCAGTTAATTAAAAAAAAAAAAAAAATACTGAATTAAGCCACAAAAAAATCTTCAAGTTAAAAAAAAATCTTGAATTAAGCCGAAAAAAAAAAAAAAAAAAAAAAAAAAAATCTTCAATGAAGTACAAAAACCTAGAATTAAGCCAAAAAAAATCTTCAGTTAGGTTACAAACAAATATATATATATATATATATATATATATATATATATATATTAAATTAGGCCAAAAAAAAAAAAAAAAAATCTTCAATTAAGTACAAAAATCTTGAATTAAGCCAAAAAAAAATCTAGAATTAACAACTTAATTTTTTCCCCTTTGTTTTAGTGCAAAAAATAACATTAAATTAGGAAAATATTTACATTTCCAAAGTATCCTGTAACACTAAAATGTGAATAACCTGAACAAATATGAACAACCTGAAATATCTAAAGAAAATTCAGTCCAGTTTGAACTCTTTTCTTCCTGTTCCTCAGTGTTTAGTGTCTTTGTCGATCTGATCCAGAATACAAATGTAGAAATGAGAAGTTGAGGAATAATACTGTTAAAATTGCACTAAATTTTCTTACGTTTTTTAAATTTAAATTTCAGTTTTTTCAGGGTTTTTTTTTTTGGATAGTTTATAAAAGTATTTTAATAATTTAATTTTTTTTTTTACACTAAAACAAAGACAAAAAATTGGAGTTGTCATTATTTATACGTCATTATGTTATTATTTTACTGGTCCGGCCCACTGCAGATAGCTGAATATAACCCCTGAACTAAAATGAGTTCGACAGCCCTGGTTTAAATACTGACACACGTAATAGAAATCCACTGTTTCCTGTCCATTTGTAGAGTTACGTAAGAATTATCGTACAAGTAACTACTGTAAGTAAGTACTGATGGGGAAAAATCATGCCGTCTCTCTTTGCGTCGCATTTTCAGGGAGAGGAGACACTATTGAGAAGATGACGGGGGGGGGGGGGGGGTGTGGAGAAAAAGAAACCCATACGAGTGTGTGTTATGCATAATGCATCAGGCATCTGCTTTATTGAACATCATGATGTGTTTCTTTATGGTTTTTAATATGTTGTCAGCTCCTCAAGGCTTCTCCATGCAATTACTTAGTGGCAGCATTGTGCTTATAATGCCATTATTTTACATCCTGCTGCACAGACACACACAAACACACACTTCATGTATGTCATATGGTCTAATGAATACACACACACACACAGACATGACAAATCCACTCACACTGCACCTATACAAAGGACATGTGATCGTTCATCTCCTACAAACACACAGGCGTTTATGCTAATTCATTTAAACGCGCAATATTTTCGGCGACACTAATGATATGGAGAACTATTTCTACGCTATGCAATATGCATGGCTACAAAGGAGTACTGATGAATAAAAACGGCCGAACAACAGGAGGGAGAAAGTGTGTGGCTGTGGTTCAGAGTTTCCCTGGGGATCGGACTGTTTTCAGAACAGACGTTAGGAGGTTGGCTGTGAATGTGGACGCACGTTCTGTGATCGTCTGTGTGGTTTCCTTTGTGTTTTCTGTTGGACAGTAAGTGGTTTTTTCAAGCTTCTCTGACAGATTACCCCACTGTCTGTCATTCTACTTTATCTGGATACTATAGACGATATCATGTAAAAACAAGGAAGGAAAAAAAAAAAAAAGAATACTTCCTGATGGATGACACTTCCAGAACAACACAAAGTGAGAAGTTGGACCGCACTGATTATTTATGGAAGTGATGATTACGGTAATATATGAAGTCAAATAAGAAAATGAGTCTGACTGGGAGGAGGAGGAGGAGGAAGAGAAGAAGAAGGAGGAGGAGAAGAAGGAGAACAAGAAGGAGAACAAGAAGCAGGAGGAGAAGGAGAAAAAGAAGGAGGAGGAGAAGAAGGAGAAAAGAAGGAGGAGGAGAAAAAGGAGGAGAAAAAGGAAGAGGAGGAGAAGAAGAAGGAGGAGAAAAAGGAGAAAAAGAAGGAGGAGGAGGAGAAGAAGGAGAAAAAGAAGGAGGAGGAGAAAAAGCAGGAGGAGGAGGAGAAGGAGGAGAAGTAAACTTCCATCCTCATTCATCCACCAGTGGGAGTGACACTGGAGGGAAGGGGGGAGGAGTGTCTTGCCCAAGGACACAATGGCACATGACTAGGACAGAGGGGGATTCGAACCACCAACCCTTCGCTTATTGGACTACCCACTCCAGCGCCCAGCAACTCCAACACATGAGGAGTAGGAACAGAGAAGAACTGTTGTGCACCTCATTTCCTTTCCCTTCTTACCTTTGGAAACTTGTATTTGAGGAGTTACGTTTGTTGCCCACACCAGAACCGGAACCGGCCCAGTGTTCACTCTGCCGCTACATTCACAAGCGCCGCTGAGTAGAGAATCAAATACGTGACATTCCTGTAAATGATTCACATGTGGACAAATGTTTGAGGAGACTGGAGGGATTCCACCTTTAGAAGAAATGGAAGCTGTGACAGTGTTCCAGTGGACCTGCTGTGGTCTGTTTAGACCTGGTGTGGTCTGTTTAGACCTGGTGTGGTCTGTTTGGACCTGGTGTGGTCTGTTTGGACCTGGTGTGGTCTGTTTAGACCTGGTGTGGTCTGTTTAGACCTGGTGTGGTCTGTTTGGACCTGGTGTGGTCTGTTTGGACCTGGTGTGGTCTGTTTAGACCTGGTGTGGTCTGTTTAGACCTGCTGTGGTCTGTTTAGACCTGGTGTGGTCTGTTTGGACCTGCTGTGGTCTGTTTGGACCTGCTGTGGTCTGGTTAGACCTGGTGTGGTCTGTTTAGACCTGGTGTGGTCTGTTTAGACCTGGTGTGGTCTGTTTGGACCTGGTGTGGTCTGTTTGGACCTGCTGTGGTCTGTTTGGACCTGCTGTGGTCTGTTTAGACCTGGTGTGGTCTGTTTGGACCTGGTGTGGTCTGTTTAGACCTGGTGTGGTCTGTTTAGACCTGGTGTGGTCTGTTTGGACCTGGTGTGGTCTGTTTGGACCTGGTGTGGTCTGTTTAGACCTGGTGTGGTCTGTTTAGACCTGGTGTGGTCTGTTTGGACCTGGTGTGGTCTGTTTGGACCTGGTGTGGTCTGTTTGGACCTGGTGTGGTCTGTTTAGACCTGGTGTGGTCTGTTTAGACCTGCTGTGGTCTGTTTAGACCTGGTGTGGTCTGTTTGGACCTGCTGTGGTCTGTTTGGACCTGCTGTGGTCTGGTTAGACCTGGTGTGGTCTGTTTAGACCTGGTGTGGTCTGTTTAGACCTGGTGTGGTCTGTTTGGACCTGGTGTGGTCTGTTTGGACCTGCTGTGGTCTGTTTGGACCTGCTGTGGTCTGTTTAGACCTGGTGTGGTCTGTTTGGACCTGGTGTGGTCTGTTTGGACCTGCTGTGGTCTGTTTGGACCTGCTGTGGTCTGTTTAGACCTGCTGTGGTCTGGTTAGACCTGGTGTGGTCTGTTTAGACCTGGTGTGGTCTGTTTGGACCCGCTGTGGTCTGTTTGGACCTGGTGTGGTCTGTTTGGACCTGGTGTGGTCTGTTTGGACCTGGTGTGGTCTGTTTAGACCTGGTGTGGTCTGGTTAGACCTGGTGTGGTCTGTTTAGACCTGGTGTGGTCTGTTTGGACCTGCTGTGGTCTGTTTGGACCTGGTGTGGTCTGTTTGGACCTGCTGTGGTCTGTTTAGACCTGGTGTGGTCTGTTTAGACCTGGTGTGGTCTGGTTAGACCTGGTGTGGTCTGTTTGGACTGTTTCTGCCTCAACACCATGTTGTCTTCGTTCTGACCAAAACAAGGGCGGCTGTGGCTCAGGTGGTAGAGTGGGTCGTCCAATAACCGAAGGGTTGGCGGTTTGAATCCCGCTCTGTCCTAGTCAGTCCGTTGTGCCCTTGGGCAAGACACTTCACCCTCCTTGCCTCCAGTGCCACCCACACTGGTGGATGAATGTTTGGTGGTGGTGGGAGGGGCCGCAGGTGCAAATTGTCAGCCACGCTTCTGTCAGTCTGCCCCAGGACAGCTGTGGATACAGATGGAGTTTACCACCACCAGAGGGAGGATGTGAGAGCGAATGAAGAATGGGTCAATAGTATAAAGCGCTTGGGGTGTCCAGAAAAGCGCCATATAAATCCAATCCATTATTATTATTATTAACAATGCAGCGTATGTGTGACATCATCGCGCATGCACAACGAAGGTGGAATGGATAAGCAGAATCGTTAAGCGGGCAGGCAAACGATTCCAAGGAATGGAGCTACTAGGAACCGGTTCTCAAAAAGAACCGGTTCTAAAAAAGAACCGGTTCTCGATTTCCATCCCTACTTGTCATATGTACCAAAGCGTGGCTAACCTGTACCGTTGTATCCCTAATGCTTACCGTGCTCTAAAAGTCCAGGTTTTCAAACAAAGCCCTCCACCCAAGGAAACTTTCTCCAGTTAAGTTAAACTACTCTGGCACATTTTAAAAGCGGGGCAAACAAACTAGTGTTTCCCACAGGATGACAACAAAGACATTAAACTGACACGGCTGACATTTTGTGTTGCTTTCAAACTCACGGCTGTTCTTCTGGTGGAGGAGGAGAGCGAGAGCAGGGAGAGAAATGAGGACAAGGAGGGAGGAGAGAGAGAGAGAGAGAGAGAGAGAGAGAGAGAGACAGAAGGAGAGCGGGAGGAGAGGCAGAAGTTAAGAGAAACAGATGAATTCAGAGGTGAATCATCTGTGGATGTCTGAGCGCTGCAGCGGTACGGTTGGTGCTGCTGGAGCTGACACATGCTTCTGCCAGCTGTCTCACCGTAACATCAGTACGAGACGCGGTGGACGTCAAGTGTCTGTATTCAGAACCAGGCGGGCTCCGTTTTATTAGACTCAGGCTGACTGCTGTTGGGTTCATTTTTGTGGCAGCAGAACAGCAAAAGTTTCACTTCTGTTCATGACGACGCTTTAAAAAGATCTGCCTTAATGAGTCAAAGGCAGGTTAGGTCACTCATTTACAAGTTTGTTCTGAAAGTTGCCGTTGTTAGCGTCGGAATAGTTGAACACCGTCAAATTCCACAGTAAATCCCATAATGACCCAGCGCCATGGCAATGACTGAAATATAAGGTTTTTCGTCTGTCTTTAGAATGTTTTTTTTTTTTTATAACTCTGTTAAAATACTTGAAAACGCTCCAATGTTTTGTTGTTTTACTTAATTTCCATCATGTAATGTATGTTCTGCACGTTTATCAGTTTTGTATGTTCTGTCTCTATGTTTATGAAATGAGCTGCTGTTTGTCGTGCTCTGATCGCAATCAAGTGTTAATACTATACATGACTGACTTTTTACATCATTTTCATCTTACTGTATAAGAATTAAGATTTCACTTATTTTTCTTATTCACCCATAAAGACCCAAACATCCATCACCGACCAAAACCATCTACTGATCTAAACTGTTTAATACCTGTTGATCCACTAATCCTATCAATACATGTCAATAATTGGTGTAAAATACAGTTCTTTATCTTTCCATGGTCATCAGATATGACCCATCTGGATGTTCAGAGGCTCCGTAGTTACCATGGAAACACCGTCATCTTCTCCAAGAGGGGTGTCAAACATGTGGCCCGGGGGCCAAATGCGGTCCGCCAAAGGTTCCAGTCCGGCCCCTGGGATGAATTTACAAAGTGCAAAAATTCCACACTTTTGAACTGAATTAAGCAAAAAATAAATAAATAAACAAATGTAGCTTGAATTGAGGAAAAATGTTGAATTAAGCAAAAAAAAAAAAAATCTTAAGTTAAAAAAAAATGCTTGAATTAAGGAAAAAAAATCTTGAATTAAGCAAAAAAAATCTTGAAGTAAAAAAAAAAAAAAAAGCTTGAATTAAGTAAAAAATCTTGAAGTAAAAAAAAAAAAAATCTTGAATTAAGCAAAAAATAAATATCTTCAATTAAGTAAAAAAAATCTTAAATCAAACCAAAAAAAAAAATCCCAAACTTAGCAACAAATCTTGAATTAAGCAAAAAACAAACAAACAAAAAGCTTGAATTAAGCCCAAAAAAAAAAAAAATATCTTGAAGTAAAAAAAAATCTTCAAATCAGTATAAAATTCTTGAATTAAGCTAAAAAAAAAAAAAATCTTCAATTTAGCAAAAAATCTTGAATTAAGCAAAAATCTTGAATTATCAACTTCAAATTTTTTTCTTTGTTTTAGTGCAAAAAATAACATTAAATTAGGAAAATATTGACATTTCCAAACTCTCCTGTACCAATAAAATGTGAATAACCTGAACAAATATGACCAACCTGAAATGTCTGTATTAAATTCAGTCCAGTTTGAACTCTTTTCTTCCTGTTCCTCAGTGTTTAGTGTCTTTGTAGATCTGATCCAGAATGCACATGGACTAATGAGAAGTAGAGGCAGAAGATTGTTAAAATTGCACTGATTTTTCTGAGGAAATTTCAGTTTTTTCAGGTTACTCACATCTTTGTTTTTTGGATAGTTTATAAAAGTAAATATTTTCATAATTTAATGGAGTTTTTTGCACTAAAACACAGACAAACATGTGGAGTTGTCATTATTTATCGGTTATTCTGTTATTATTTTAGTGGTTCGGCCCACTGCAGATCAAATTGGGCTGAATGTGGAACCTGAACTAAAATGAGTTCGACAGCCCTGATCTACAACACTGGTTCACAGGTCAAACCCATGGAGTTGGATCAATGACAGTGGATGGACACACTGGGTTTATGGAGAGATCTGACTGAAAAAGTCACTTTTTCTTCCATTTTCTGTTTTTAATATAATGACCCTCAACTTTAATTTGAGCTTTTAAGAAAATCTACATGATCAATGAATTAAATACAGGAAAATACCTGATTCTCAGTGAAAAATACAGAGCATAATATTAGAAGAAATGTTGATAAACCATTTAAGAAATGTTAATTTATTTGTGAACTGCCATAAAAGCAGCTCCGGGGTCTTTATGGGTGAAATAAAATAAAGAAAATGATAAAAACACACAATTAATTACAAAGTCAGAGACTATAGGGGTGTTTTTTTTGTCTTACTGCAACTTCTTTTTGTCTTTACGAATAATTTAAGTGTCTGGTCTGACAATCGATATCGACTGATGTTAATTTTTTTTTTTTCCAAGATAAGATTTTTGGCCGCGTTGTTCAGCCCTACTAGCATAAATTTTCCAAAATAAAATGTTTGTGCTTCTGTCACCTCTTTATGTTAGTCACTTTTTCTCTCTTTTTTTTTCTGTTTTTAATATAATAATCCTCAACTTTAACATCAGTTTTTATGAACATCTTCATGATCAGTACATTAAATATAGAAAAATTCCTAATTTGCACTGATGAAATACTAAATATAAAGGATAATATTGTAAATAAATGGTGATAAATCACTTAAGAAAGGTTAAATATAGAGAACATTTATTTTGGGACCCGCCATAAAAGTAGTGCTGCGTCTTTATGGGTTAAACAAACTGAGCACGAACATTAAATCACTACAAGTCCATTTTTGTGATCTGTATCATGTCATATATATATATATATATATATATATATATATATATATATATATATATATATATATATATATATATATATATATATATATAGTGTTATATCGCCTTTAGCCTACATTGTTTTTCATCTTTTACAGCATTTTTTTGTCTGGTTAAATTTCAATTTTGCTGCATCGTTTATAAATAATTTAAAACCACAAATTGCCAACTTTCACTCTGGACTAAATATCAACCTTTAAACTGGAAAGAAATAATGATTTGACATTTACTGCGATAATTGTCAGTATTGACATTTTTGACCCTATTGCCCTGCTCTACAAAAGCCCATAGACGCTCGTATCTGGGCAGTACTGACTTCTGACTCAGTATTCAACCGTTTTTCCATTAACTGACATTATTTGCTATAATTTCTAGGGTTTTTCTTTGGTTTTCAGAGGTACCTAACCCTCTGAAAACCAAAGAAAATAACAATAATTTTGCTTTATTTTTGAGCAATTCTTATTATAATGTGGGTGTCAACACAGCCAAACGTCCAAAAACCTTAAAAAATAAAATAAAATTACTGGAGTGCCGTGGGGATCACCTGCAATTATTTGATCTCAGAAATGACATTTTGTTCGACCCTCTTCACACTGATTTTACATTAAAATTGCTTAAGCGTGGAAACAGAAGGGAAATAGCAAAGATAAATATCAACACTTTGGGGAAACTGAGAAGTAGAACAGTTAAGAGCACACATCACGAGTTGTAAAGGACTTCTTTTCAACTCCCTGTCCTTTTTTTCCCTCTATCTCTTTGCTCTTATTTCCTGTTTCCTGTCTGCTGTCCATACAGGATTGTCAAATTAAAAAGGATTCCTGTGATTTGCATGAGCATGGATCTAAAAATGTCAAGTAGGCAAAGGAAGGATGGAGTAGAGACACACGATTACTGCGCTGTAATCTGAAACATATTCCATTCCACACTCGGCATGTTAAATCAGGTTGACACAGTGGACACGAGTTCAGTTTCTTGCTGTAAATGTCGCTGTCATTCTAGATGTCGTCCTAATTAACAATGATGATCACTTTGGTAATTATAGCCACTTTAACCATCTCGTTTCTCCTCCCCTTTACACTTGTTTTCTCATCATTCAGCAGATACGACATTTACTCATTCGCTCAGACAGTAATTACACAGTTTAAAACAACACACGACTGTATTAATGATTAACAGAGGTCAATTAACCTCAGCCGACTAAACCAAGGACAGGAGCAGCTCACAGGCTGAAGAATTCAACAGCAATTTCTTCTGTTGAAAGGAAAGTTATCATTATATTGACCTGTAATATTCTAGTGGACGACTTTTTTTTAGTGAAGAAAACTGTATTTACAGAAGAGTATGGTACGGAATAATAAAAAGCTAGTTTTTTTGTTTTCCCAGAACATGATGTGAAGGCTATCGCTGGTTGACAGTGACAGAAGTAGAAGGACAGCTAGATCATCTATAGGTTTGACAGGGAGGGGAGCAGTGTGGGAGCTCCAGAGAAGGCTTTCTGTGGTGTTAGCTGCACTGGAAAGAAAGTATGTAGACCACAGGTGTCAAACTCAGGTCCACAAGGGCCGGTACCCTGCATGTTTTAGATATTTCCTTCTTCCAGCCACACCTGGTTCTATTAATGATCAGCTCATCGTCATGCTCTGCAGAGGACTGATGATGACATAATGGTGTGATGAAAGAGGGAAACATCTAAAACATGCAGGATACTGGCCCTCCAGGACCTGAGTTTGACACTAGGGCTGGGAATCATGGCCAATTTCCATAATCGATTCGATTTCGATTCATAAGGTTCTGAATCGATTAATCACGATTCGATTCAGTATTGATTAATTCAGAGTAATTTAGTGATACCAAAGTACAATTTTGAGTTGCAACCTGATTATTTGAGTACCGCAGCCATACAACACGTCAATACTGGTATCAATATTGATATTAGAAAGGAAATAAATCTGACATTTCAGCGGTAAATTGCTGAATGTGCTCTTAAATAATGAACGGGACAGAAACATTCCCATGTTTGTACAGTGGATCAGAGCGGACTTCTTCATCTTTATTCTGTTTTATGGCTGGAGGCTTCTACCCACTGGGGTGGGGGTGGAGGGGGGCTCTGTGATTGTTGTTGTTTGTGGTGGTGGGGGTAGCGTAGTGGTCAGACATTGTCGCTCTACTCTTCCTCTAACTCCATACTCCGCCATAGGTGATAGTATGGATCCAAGTTATTATTCTAACAACGACCAGGTTCCACGACTCGCCAGGGCGCTCAGTTCCTTCACACTGCGGGTTTGAGTTCGAGCTGGGAGGACCTCCAGCAGAGGGGTTTTCCCCACCCTTCCTCTGCATCTTTTCCACGCCAGAGCCATCGCGAGCGACACCAAGTCTTCCTCAGGGGTTCGCAAGACGGAGCCGCCCACAGTTCCGCATCCTCCTGGTCCTGCTCTGAAAAATCGATCTCATCCACTATTAATTGATTACGCAAATTAAAATGAGATCGCTCTAAAATAGATTAAATCAATTTTTTTACCCAGCCCTATTTGACACCCCTGACATAGACTGACAGGTGGATGCAGACAGAGATGGAGATGCACACATTCAAATCCAGACTCAAAACTCACCTTTTTAGAATAGCCTACCCCCCATAAGCTCTACTCTCCGTTCTACAACTTCATTTCTATATATAGAAATCATTTGTTTTAATCTGTTTATTTCTTTGTATTTTATGGATTGTTTGTTTTATCTTGTTGTACAGTGTCCTTGGGTGTCTTGAAAGGCGCTTCTAAATAAATGTATTATTATTTATCCATGCATTTCCTTCTGCTAACCCAGGTCTGGGTCAGAGGGGCATCAGTTTGAGTAGAAAAACACAGACTTCCCTCTCCCCTCTACCTCCTCCAGCTCCTCCAGGGGGGTTCTGAGGCCTTCCCAGGCCAGCCGAGAGATATAATCCCTCGAACGTGTCCTGGGTCTGCCCTGGGGTCTCCTCCTGGTTGGAAAATGCCCAGACCACCTCACCAGGGAGGCGTCCAGGAGGTATCCTGACCAGATGACTGAACCACCTCAGCTGGCTTCTCTCAATGTGCCTGTTGATCCTTAAAAGAGTTGGCAACGAATTCCGTTTCGTTGGGTCTTGAGCATGTTAGTATAGAGGCCTGTCCCGCACGCTGTGTAGTGTATGAGGAAAACACAGCAGCACGGCTGAGGCTTCGGATGCCAGGCCAGATTTTTAAAACTTTACATTACGTTCCCGTGGCCATGGCAGCTCTGTTTGCCCGAAACATAGTGCGGTGTTAATGTAACAAAACTTGAATATAGACAAAAAAATGACCAAAATCCCACAGCGTTCTATGTTTCGGGCAAACGGGGCTGTCGTGGCCACCGGGAACATAAACCTAGCTTAAGATAGTCTACGTGTCATGATTACTTTAGCCCGCTAGCTAGTTAGACACCGTCATCATAATCATAATGTATTCATCTATCTCCATTTATCAGGCCACTAGACTAACGTTAGCTACCAGAACTAGTTTCAAATTCAGATTCAGAGAACTTTATTTATCCCATACAGGCAATTCATTTGCAGCTAACCACAGATATCACTCGAAGTACAATGTGACAAACATAAGTCAGCATACAAATACAAGATCATTGGAAGGCAACTACAATAAATGCTTGGTTGAAGACCATATCTTGCTAGTCTCTAGCCATAACAAGTCTAGGCTGTGGGCTAGCTATTGCGGGGATGTAATCATTAGTGACTTGTCTGTAGCCTATATTGCTTTGGGTTAAATACCGATCTTTGAGAATTGAGTCTTTTCTGTTTATTCGATGAATGATTAGTTATTAAAATAATCTACAGATTAATCAATTACTAAAATTATCCTTAGTTGCAGTCCTACCCGAGATATTTAAACTTCTCAACTTGGGGCACCAACTCTTGTCCAACCCAGACAGGGAACTCCATCCCTTTCCAACTGAGGACCATGGCCTCAGACTTGGAGGTGCTGATCTTCATCTCTGCTGCCAACGGTCCCAGTCCACGCTGGAGGTCACAACTTGAATTAAGTCAACAAGACCACATTGTCTGTAAAAACCGGAGATGCTAACCTTAGCCTCCAACCCAGAGCCCCCCCTTCCCTTGGCTGTGCCTTGAAATTCTGTCCATAAACATTAGAACAGAATCGGTGACAAAGGGCAGGACTGTCGGAGTTCAAACACACACCAGGAACAAATACAACTTACTTATTGGACCTTATTTATCCACAGGAAATTCAGGACCTACTGCTTTTCTGTGCGTCTGTGTACTTTATTTCTGGTTGTAATGCACCCTGGGATTTTAAAACGTTGAATTTTTCCGCTGACTGAAGTCACAAATCACTACATACTCCACTATGTAATGACTTCATTATTTTTTAGTGTCGTCTGAATATATACTAAAATTATAATCAACTACAAACTGATACTTAAAGCATCACTTATCAACGTGGCAGCTGGACTACAGGGCATCTGGCCGGTGTCACAGTTTATGGCTAAAATTAACCGAGCCATAATAACGACTTGGTTAGAACTAGAAAAAGGACTCCGTTAAGGTCAGGACGAAAAGGGCCAGGGGACGAATTAAAGTGACAGACTGACACATGATATGAAATAGACACAAACTCTTATGTTCCGACACCACTAGCCCTATGACCTCCAACCAGAGCTTTAGGTTCATGGGTCAGGTCATCAGTTTCAAGCATCTGCAGACTCGCATTGACTTCTGTCTTGTAGCTGAATGTTGAAAGTTAGTGGTGCCCCGGGCAACGAAAATGACCAATGACTGAAAATAGACGACAACACAGCAACAATTGCAGAGTTGAATCAACTCCCACAGAGTTGAGTTTAAGTCTTTTTCAGAGTTTATATAGGTCCACACTTTACAGAGTTAAATTAACATTTTCATTGGAGTTAATTATTTAACACTACACTACAATTTACACTCTGTAAATTGGCTTAATATTTGATTTGATTTGATGTATCTCCCCTTTATGTGAAGCACTTTGTAACATGTTTTAAAAAGTGCTATATAAATAAAGCTTTACTTACACTATGCCAGAGTTGCCTTTTTAACTCAGAAACCTGAGTTAACTTAACACTGACTGATTTAACTACCAACACTCACTAGAGTTCATAAATGGTAAATGGACTGAACTTATATAGTGCATTTTCTACATCTTCATGGTGCCCAAAGCGCTTTACAACTCCTCACATTCACACACATTCATACAGAGACATCAGTGTCTTGCCCAAGGACACTTTGACACGTGGATAGTTAGAGCCAGGATTCAAACCGCCAACCCTTTGGTCATTGGGCGACCCGCTCTACCAACTGAGCCACAGCCGCCCTTCATTAACTCACCGACCTGGGTTAAATGAACCCATATGGATTTATTATTGACACTGTCCGAGTTTGTCCTTTAACTCAAACAGAGTTAAATTAACACCATGAAAGGAACCAAAACAACACTCATTTTACTTAATTTTCACTCTAAAAGTAGTGTTAATTTTAATCAAAAAAAGTCAATCCATTAAAAATGACTTCAAATGCAATGTGAACAGGATGATTCAAAGAAAGCTGATGCATTTTTTTTTTAGAACATTTATTTTTCCTCCATTAGTCGATCATTACTCAAATCATTTAAGTTAACTTGTTTTTGTATTATCATTCATATTTGTGAAAAATGGCCAAAGAATCGCAAATTGTGCTATGGTATGTAAACTTACGAGCACAACTGCACAGAAGTGGATTTAAAGGGGGCATGTACTCAGTCCTAACATGCTGAGATTTGCAGGATGGGTTTTTTTTTCCATAAATTTTTTATTTTTTCTTGTATATTTACAAGTCAATTCTAAAAAATGTTGAGTTTTTCTCCTGCTCAAAACATTTTCTTACCTAAAGTGAACTTTGTACCCTTTTATATGATATCCAACCATCTATAGGAGGTGTATGGACTAGTAGAACATTAACCCTTTCATGCACAGTGGTCACTCCAGTGGACAGTTCTTCTCCAGCTGTTCTCTTGTATATTCATGGGTTTAGTTGTTTTAGTTCCATATCAGCCAACACAGTGGACACTTATGCATCATCTCATAAACTGCAATTCATACCATTATTGTAACTTTGCTGTTCTTGATTGGTTCTTGAGTGGAAATCAATTGTTAATATTTATTTTTTTTGCATATTATCTCCATGAAGTGAGTAATAACTAGTATTAGAATATGTTAAAATGTGAGAAAACATCAGATTATCTGCATTAAACATGGTTTCATTTCACTGTTTTCATATCACTTTATGATATTGGGTTTTAAATACATGTTTCTTTGCTTCAAGAATAAAATTCATGGTGTAGCTGAGTGGACATTTTTGTAACTCCATGAAAAACAGGTCGATTTAAAAAAAAAAAAAAAAAAAAAAAAAAAAAAAAATCAATCACATTGGGGTTTTTTTTCATGCCTAAAGAGGAATAAAAACACTCAGGAAAAAAAAAAAAAATCTTGATTAAGGTTCTCATAATTCATGCATGAAAGGGTTAAAAACAGCCGAGTTTTCAGTCTCTTAACCCTTTCATGCATAGTGGTCACTCCAGTGGACAGCTGTTCTCTTGTATATTCATGGATTTTGTTGCTCTTTTTGTTTTTTTTTCATATCTTTATTGAAGTTTTAAGACACTACATATCTTTTCTGTCATGAACTGGTAACATTATGTAGATCTCTCCTGAGCATAAACCCCCAGAATCACAAGCCCTCCCCATAGTTTTCACACAATTTATCAGTAAATACATGTTTCTGTGTCAAAAATTAAGCGTGTGGTGTCCAGCTGAGTGGACATTTTTGCAATTTTGTGAAAAATAGAAAAAAAGGTTCATAAGAATTTTTTTTTTTTCATGATTATTTTTTTATGCATTTTAAAAAAAAATGTTAAATTATTTTTATTATTTATTTATTTTTCAGAAGAAAATTTTCAATCGCATTGTTTTTTTTCATGCCTAAAGAGGAATAAAAACACTCAGGAAAAAATTTTGATTAAGGTTCTCATAATTCGTGCATGAAAGGGTTAAACGTGAAATACATACTCTATAATGAGGTATAGACTGCAGTGAAGTTAAAGAGTCTGTTTACGAACTGCAGACGACTTTGGCATTGTGACTTTTTTCTGCTCTCTATCAGTCTCTCTAGGACTCAGCACTTCCTCTCCGTCTCTGCCACTCCAATCAATAGGTCTCATTGGGGGAGAACTGTGGAGGAGAAAATCAAGTGTTTATCCAGGTTCTCATTCCCCGAGCCATGTTCATCTTGTTCTCATATTGGCTTTCCATGAGGGTGTCTACAAACTCCGAGTGTATGTTTCTGAGTGCGAGACAGACAGAAGGTGATGCTACACTGGGCTTTGTTCAGACAACTATCCGATTATTCACAACCACACATAAAATAGACTAATTATTGGAAAACCGGAGATTTATACAAACACTCCAGCTTTTTTTTTTAGATACAGGATGTCCCCCAAAGTCTGTTTACGATTTAAAAAATGTATTACAAAAGCAAGTGATGAGATATTTTAATTAGTGCTGGGCAGCAATTAAAATTTTTAATCGCAATTAATCACGTGGATTTCTGCGATTAATCGCATAGTTGGGGGGGGGGGGGGGGGCATCAACAGCGTGTATTTCCTTTCAGTGATATTTCAGACTGAAGTACTCCGGTGATAAAAAATAATTGCACGTCAGTTCTTCTAAACAACTGTGTCCTTCTCCCCCCCACCATGTGAAGACATTTAAAATGAAAATGTCCATGTAAAAAACCACTACTTTTACACATGTTTATGTCCCCACCTGTGTATTTACAGTTGTGAGTGATTGACAGGAGTCTTAAGCCCACTAATAAGTACTGACACCAATAAGCTCAATTAATATGTGATGTTCAGTTGTTCAAAGCAAGCAAAAGGGGCCCTCTAGTGGTCAGAATAAGTTGGACTAACGTATGTTTTGTCCTTGTGTTGTTACCGTAGTCAGTTCAGACATAAGAAGGAACTAACAGACACGTTTCTTTCACTCTGTTTGTATGGCCCCAAAAACGTTTGCCTGTGAGTATTTTATGTTCAGTTGTTGTGAGAATGAATAGTATCAAATATCTCTGATGTGAACCTTTGTTGCTGGATAAAAAGACGTTGTAAATCTTAAATTAAGCTGTAAATGCTAATCGTTAGCGTGTCTATGGATTTTCCCATTCAAGTTAGCATCAAGATAAAATGACTGCTAATACAACATTCACATCGTGAATAAGTAAAAGCTAGTCCAAAGATTGGCATATTATACCTAAACACAAGCAGTGAATTTACATAAACTTAGCATGAGCCTGCATAAAGAATTAGCAACCCATCTGCGACTGCTAGCATAAACGAATTAGCTTAAACATGTTAATAACAAACTGTAATAAACACATCCAAAATAACCTCATAAACATGTTTCTAACGGCACGTTTGCATGTGAAATTATTTAGCAAACAACAGAATGATTGATACATACAGGCGCTGAACTGCAGGAGTTACACACAGTCTGATTCAGCATTATTTGTAAAGTTCGCTTTTTTCTCCTCTCAGTCGTACACACAGCACCTACGTGTGGACCGCCAAAATAAAAGCATGAGTTTCAAAATAAGAGTCTGTATGTATAAATCAACTAAGACTTGCTTGAAAGGCAGAATAATAATAAAACGGTGTTAATGTGAGATAAAAAAATTGTCGGCCTCATTTAATGAATGCGTTAACGTGGTAATAACGCGTTAACTTGCCCAGCCCTAATTTTAATCAGATTTGTTTTCTTTACTTAAGTTTTTAATCACATTGCATTTGTGTATTTCAGGTATTAATGAAATAGTTTCCGTTAAAGGGGTCATATTTACCTAAACCCACTTTTATTAGTCTTTGGTTCATTTATTTGTGTATTTGGACCCTAAAGTTCATAAAGTTTGAATTTGAACCCTCCAGGTGCTGCAAAACAATCTTTATATTCATTCGTATTTGAACCGAAGACTCCTGTACTGAAAACGTACCGAACCAAGTTTTTTTCTGTACTGCTACACCCCTAATATTTATATATATATATATATATATAAATACTGTGGAAATAATAATTTAATTCAATACTTCACTGTCATTGTATGGGGGGTGGAATTATGGAAGGAGCATGGTGTGGTCAGGGTACAGCAGCAATGCAAGTCCAATATTTAAATTTTACAAAAGACAGACACTGACAAACACATCCGACGTCAGATAATCAGCAAATAACTGATAATCTTACACCTAAAATCTAGATGAAAAATAACTCCAGGACTTATAATTTGGCTAATAACTTTTTCATTTTGCTCTTAAAAACAAGGTGAAATATGCATAAGTAAAGTAAAATGTCTTAATATCACGTACAATGAGAAACGCTGTTCACAAAAAAAAAAAAAACACATTCGTATAAATTTTTTAACTTAAATTCTGTTGCTTATGTATGAAGCTGCCACAGTAAGTATGGATATGCTGTGTGTGTGTGTTCAGTATAATATGATGGTTATATTAGAATTATATCCTCTTGCTTCACTGCGTTTGCACAAATAACATGAGGTGAAGGTTGTCTCTGTTTGGTCTGAAAACAGCATAATAAACAGTTTCATAGAGTTCCTGCATTCCCTCCTTCCTCCTCTGGGGAGCTTCTACCGGGATATTACAGCTGTGGATTTGTGTCTGTCAGAAAAAGTGAGGAACAAGTATCAGCGTGTTTCACCTCGTGTGTAAATCTATGGTCTTAAACTCTACTTTGTCCAACCCTCAGCCCTTTACACTGTAAAAAAAAAAAATCCGTAATTTAACAGAGTTTTCACTGTTTATTTTACAGATTTTTCCTGTATTTTTAAGATACAGGAAAATATTAATGAAATGATAAAAACAGACTGATTTTACATGCCAAATGTAAAATAACATGAAAAAACTGTAAGTGTGAATAACCAAAAAATTTCCATTTTTTAAATGATTTTTTTCTTTTTTCACAGAAAAATACATTTGCAAATGTATCATAATTTCACAAATATTTCTTTTCTATTTATGAGATTAAACTGTTAATTTAAAGATTAATACTGTTTAAAAAAATATTAAAACCAGATGAAATTACGGACAATTAACCATAAAAGTAGTATTTTGTTCTGTAAGTTTAACCAGACTTGTTTGTTAATTGACAAATATCTTGTGTAATTACAGGAAGTTTCACAACAAAAATGTTGAATAAATGTATTTTTTTGAATGTATAACGTGTATAAGCACTGATAAACTGTCCAAGTACAGTTTTTGGATTGTATAGCTCTACTCATTGAAAATTATTTTTGATCTGTGATTTAGTGATTTATTCCGAACATGCAACGAAATTCAACATACATGCACTTGCTAAACATACACAATACAAACATCAAGAATCATAACAATCTTAGTCAGAAGAAAAGCACACTAATTCCATTTACATGCCCGAAAAGGGGTATATACAGGGGTTGGACAAAATAATGGAAACACCTTAAAACATCAACAAAATATAATTTAATATGGTGTAGGTCCGCCTTTTGCGGCAATTACAGCCTCAATTCTCCGAGGTATTGATTCATACAACTTGTGAATTGTTTCCAAAGGAATTTGAAGCCATTCTTCAGTTAGAATACCCTCCAACTCTTTTAGAGACGATGGCGGTGGAAATCGACGTCTTACTTGAATCTCTAAAACTGACCATAAATGCTCAATAATGTTGAGGTCTGGGGACTGTGCCGGCCATACGAGATGCTCAACTTCATTAGAATGTTCCTCATGCCATTCTTGAACAATTCTAGCTGTATGGACTGGGGCATTATCATCTTGAGGTGAAGGTGTTTCCATTATTTTGTCCAACCCCTGTATATATATATATATATATATATATATATATATATATATATATATATATATATGTATATTTATAGGTAATTTGATTGTTTTAATACATGAAAATATTCTTTAATAAACATTAAAAAAAAAAGCAAAATCTCATGTAAAGGTAAAGCAAAAACTATATTTTAATAATGGAAAATTACAATATTTTTATGAGATGGTTATTTTCCGTTATTTTACAGCATTTTTTGGCACCCCTGCTAATACTGTTTTTTTTTTTGTTTGTTTGTTTTTTACAGTATACAGAATGCATTTCCTCAGCTGCTGCTGCTGAAAAACCCAGACCGAATCTGGTGAACAAGTCGCATATGTCTGTGAAGTCATTACAGGGCACGCTGTCGGTGGGGCATATTTCAGCTTAAACTGTTAAAACAACCAGAGGACGGGGAAAAGCCTTTGATTTGGACACACACAGGATCATGTATGTAATAGCTCTTCCGCCGTGTAAAGGCCACAGAGGAGTCCTGCTGTCCGAGCGCATGTGTGTGCAGATGGCACTTTTATGACAAGTCATAAAACAAAGGCAGCACCCGTTGCCCCAGGAGAGGTCATTTGGCTGGACACGGCCACCAGTCACACATACACAGCAGATTCCAGCTTTAGTGGTGGCCTTTACATCAAATAAAGTGGAGGAAGACGCAGGGAAAAAAGACAGCAAGACAAAGGGAGAGAAAAGAGGGAAAGAAAGAATCAAACCACCACAATTCGTCTGACTGCTCATCTAAAACATTTACTTTTTTGTCTGTTAATTCCGACCATGATAAAATGTGTTTATGTCGAAGAAATTAAAGCAACAACTTAATTCGAAGTGCAGCCTGAATTGGCAGTTTCAAAAATGGAAAACACTTTGAAATAAAAAAGGTGAGACCGAGGACAAAAGACATTTACGAATTGTATATTATTCTCGTCACTTATTCCATCAGTAAAACAAATTATTTGCAGGTTTGAATATAATTTTTTTTCATATTTCATCAGTTTTTGGTAGCGTTCCAAGCCAAAACAACCCACAGACATTCAATATTTATTGTGGCTTTTGAAGCTGTGAAATCTGACTGACAGCAAACAGAACCTAGAGCGTATGGCATGTTCCTCTTGATGTATTATGTGTTAAGACTTAAGATAAATTATCTGCAGTTACTACAAAAAGGAAACTTTTTAGAATTTAAAAAAAAAAAAAAAATCCCTGTCCCTTAAAAAGGTTCTCTCAAATGAAGTCCGGAGGCTGAGGTCATTAGAGGTGGTAATTAAGAATTAACAGTGTATTGAGCTAAAAAAGTTCCTCATTATGTCACAAAGTTCGGACGAAATGGAGATCGATGTTCTTAAAAGCTGATCTTTTTCCCTGCTGGCGTCAAGACAAACTGGTCTCAGCTTTGAAAATAAAAACCTCCTACAGTTGAATCCTTTTACTGCTGTAAATCTGTCTTAATCTGTTTTAAACTGTTTTTAATGAGTTGAATGTTCCCAGCTGTTGACACCATGTGTGGAACTCACAGCTCTGAACCCACACATATTTACACACAGTATCAGATGAATCTCCAATTAAATCTGTTAAAGTTAACGCTCACCTGGAAATAAGTGTGTTTTCAGAGTATGTTGGACCTCAAAGTCCACTTAAGTTTAACAATGTGAATGCAGACGTTCCATGTGTGAGTACTAGGGGTACAGCGGTACAGGCAGTCCACGGTTCGGTCCGCACCTCGGTTTTTGGGCCACGTTTTGTGTGTAAAGAGAACTGTTTTTTTCTCCTGAAATTATATTTTTTGTTTTGCTTGTCAGAAAAAACTGAATTTCACAGTAGGAACAAATGATATCAATGTACTGAATAAAGTAACACTTTCTGAAATGAACAATAGAACCTTTTCTTATTCCTTGACAACCTCTGTACAGTCGTCTAAAACAGGCACATGCACACGTAAAGACCAAAGGTTTGGGGTTAGGTTTAGGGATATATATATATATATATATATATATATATATATATATATATATATATATATATATATATATATATATATATATATATATATATATATATATATATATGTATAGCTGGGAAGAGCCTTATCAAACTACATTTTTAGCTGTTTTAGTCTCTTTTTCAGAGAGAGAGAGAGAGAGAGAGAGAGAGACACATTTCCTTGTAATAGTGTCACAGTCCTGCAGCGGGTCAGGTACCAACGGGAACTTTAAAGTGAGTTAGTGTGGAGATGATGGGTCAGGGGTGAAATGTACGTGGGTAGCAGTTGTGGAAAAGTGGTGAAAAGGAGAGAGAGAGAGAGAGAGAGAGAGAGAAACCCACAGTCCATAAGGGCAGATTGTCCCGTGTGGGCGGACTGAACAGTACACAGTTTTCCTCCTCAGTACCGTTGCATCCCTAGTGAGTACCGCACCCGAGTCCAGCAGAGAAGGTAGTCCTGGGTACGGACTGACTGGATTCCAGTCTGGAACACTGTAGTATGAAAGTGATCTGTAGCAGAGACCGCAAGTGACCACGAGACCACAGACCAGTGTGGGCTGTTCGTCTTTCAGACAGGGGAAGCTCATTGTTGCTTACATAAAAAAAAAGTCCAGTTATTTAAACATAAATTTGTCCTCTGTTCCTTTTTAAGAAAACGCTCAGTGACCTTATCGTACCAACTAAACAAGAAAACGCTGAAATTATGTTAAATGTAACCCAGTTAGTCCAGTGGTTGTGTTTTCTTTCAGGTCAGTAAATGAACAGTTCATCTGGTTTGTGTGATTTCACAGCAGAATGTGTGACGGTATTAAACTGAACTGTGTCAGTGAAGGAGCAGATCTGAAAACAGCTGTCAATCAAACCGGATTCAGCCTTTGGACCCATCCTCCAATCAGCACGTGGAAGCTCAGCGTCCGGCCCGGCCGAGCTCCGCCCACAGCTCCATTCACCCCCGGAGACGCCGAGCGTCTGGGGGCGGGACAACAGGTGTCATGTGTCCAGTGCTGGTCCAGTTTGTAGTGGTTTTCCAGCAGTTCCACTCAGTCCCATTGAAGTGCATGGACGCTGAGCGTCTACGACAAATGCACTGAGCAGAGATGGAGGAGAAAACACAGACACGGGAATGGAGGAGAAGTGAACAACATCCAGTCCACTGATCTGGGATCAAACTGATTCTGAACCAACTCATGTTTGAGATGAACATGTTCCAACACATTTGGAGTCAATGAAATGAAAACAACTGAACAGATTTGAGCATTTAATGGGAGTCATTTTAGGGGCAGCTGAGCTTCCACTGCAGTCTGACACTAAACACCTGTGGTGTGATCATATCCAGGTACAGCACAGATCCAGATACCCAGTCTGAGTATGTTCTTCTATTTCTATGTTTTCTTTCTATTTCATTCGTACTCTGGGTCACATACAGGTTTTGTAAATTACTTGTTTAGATGATGGTTACAAGTGTTCATGAAGGATTATACTAACAAAAAATAACGTTTCAATTTGACTCAGTCTGATCCTCTCAACCTTCTTCTCAACATCTTAAGTGTGCAGATGTTTTACACATGACTGCAGCAGAAAGTTTGTTGTTCAAAGCATCTTTACTAATCTGTGCTGAATGAAAAGTTCAAGGCAGTGATCTAAAGAACTGAAGCTGAAGAGAGATCTATTTACACATGACGTTATTTCATCAACACAAATAAGCTTATCAGTATTTATTTTTTTAACTTCTGGAAAATATTACAAAAGCTAAAACAGAAATATTTGAATTTCTCTTCCAGACAGTTCAACTGAATCCACAGAGTGTGTTTTTTAAATCCTCCCAGTACTTTAATACTTTAATTCAAATGTGCACTAACTTTTTACCTTCCAGTACGTCTATATTATTATTATTATTATTATTATTATTATTATTATTATTATTATTATTATCATCATCATCATCATTATCATCATCATTTTCTTCAGACACAGTACTCTATTTTACAAGTGTGTATTTGTGTTTGTCTGTGCAATAACTGCTTTTATATGTTTTAGCTGTGTTTACGTTTTGTTTCTGTTTTTAGTCGTGTTGTTTTTTTGTTTTTTTTTTGTGAGTCAGGGAAATGCACAAGAATTTCAATGGACCTAAACTGCGATGTATCTTTGCAAATGGCAAAAAAAGTCTATAAAGATTTAAAAGATGCAGAGCTGAAACGGGACTGGATGTGTATGAACTGAACGGGATGTGTTTATGAACTGGACCAAGGTGGGGGGGGGGGTGTTACTGTTGAATCTCTACTTGTATATTATTTTTGAGATTTTTTTTTTTGTTTTTGTTTTCTCGGACCTCCCCGTATATTTACAAGTCAAAAAACATGCATCGTGTTATTATTAAAAATGCTAAATATGTCTTCATGTGCAAAGCCTGATTTCCCATCACTCCCAAAGCGATAGGAAAGTTTCACCACAGATCGAATATTCGCGATGACATAAAACCACCTTAGAATGCTGCAGAGGTATGACCTGACCCATCATCATCACCAGCACACACTCTGTTTGTCCAATCACCACAGATTGGTTTTACGACACTGTGCAGGATAGCGTGTGTTTTTCTCGGTATTTAAGGAGTGCAGTTCAGCTGTCAGCCGTTTCCCTGCTAAATCCTGTCTCCATAGTCCATGTTTTCTGTCCTTATTAGATGTGTCACAAACTCCTCTACACAACAGAACTGCTCGGGGAATTGCTTCGCCGTTTCCCTCCATACCTGAAGTGCAGCTGTGGCAAATAATTCACTATCGCTGTTCACATTCAGATTTTACAACTCTACAAATTAGATCCAAAACAAAGTCGTCGGTCAGAAGTCAGTTCTTGTTTTGCTCGTCTCGGTGCATTGGTCTGAACTGACAAGGTTTAAGAACTTTGCACACTATCCCTTTACAAGTTGCATCTGTCTTGTAGTCAATCTGTGCTTATAGGATGTCAGTAGCTAATATTTATCTGTGTGTATTCAATTTGTGCTCATTCAAATACAGCGCAATGAGAATGAATAATAAAAACAAATGAAAAGACAGACAGTAATATCAGTAGGAGAACCAGGTATGGACTAAAAAATAACAAAGTAAGGGTATGAATAGAGCGGGGTGATAAATCGATAAATATCGCAAAATAACTTTTTCTCATTAGAAATATGAGACATGCTCGATACAGTTTCAATAGGATTCATTTGTCCATGTTTTGACAGAAGTAATTGGATTGTACGTTATTGTAATTGTATGTAACAAATGTATTGTTGAAGTTTTTTGAGCTGATTTAGGATAATTTTGGTGTGCTGAATCCAAAAATCACATTAATTTTGCTCAATCAGGTCAACTTTCTGAACTATGCTACATATTGGCTTTTGAACATTTTTGCTTACATTTATGGGCATTTTCACATCATATGATACAAAATTCTTTCATATTTCTTGCAATAAACGAGTTCTGAAGATTTGACTTTTGCCAATTTATGATTAATGTTTTTTTTTTAATATTACAGGTGACTGAAATGGCTTCGACTAGAAGATCTTGCAAAAATAAGCCTGACGTATTCTGCTACATCTGCGGTGAATACACCATTGTACCTAACAGGAATCCTGTTAGAAAATGATTTTTTTTCCTCTTAAAACCCATTTTGGGTGAGAACTATATTAAAAAAATCAACGGATAAAGTCACAAAAATGTAATCAATTTTGTGAGAAGATCAAATTTTTCAAAATCAAATTAGCAAAAAAACCTGACCTGATTGAGAAAAACAGATGTCATTTTTGGATTTAGCGGTGCAAAATGGTCCGAATTCAGTTGAAAAAACCTAGACAACTTGCAAAAAACACTTTTTCGTAACCCAGTGTTATACAAAGTAATTGACATTGCAACAAATTTTAAGTTAAATCAACTTGGCATTTAGTGTGTTGGACTTAAAATAGCAAATCCATTCAAATCAAGCATTTCAGTTTAATACACTCAAGTTTTCATCACTCATTACTTAAATTTTTTAAGGCAACCGGTTTACTCAAATTTTCAAAGTAAACTCAACTTATTCAGTCGTACAGTGTAGGTTAACTGATTAATTTAAATTGCCCGTGAATGTGAGAGTGATTGTTTGTCTCGATATGTTCAGCCCTGCGATAAACTGGTCACATGTCCAGGGTGAACCCCGCCTTCACCCATAAGTAGCTGGGACAGGCTCCAGTGACCCCCATGACCCTAGTGAGGATAAAGCAGGTTCAGAAAATGAATTTGATTTTGATTTATTTATTTATTCCGAACAAAATTAAAACAAAATAAAACATTCAAATAGACAGAATCTATCTCCAAGCACATACAAGTCTGAATACTGCATGGTCGAAAAGGAGTAGGAAGAAGTATGAACTGATTTAATCCAACCCCTCAGTGCTTTTACACCTTTATCGTTAACTTGATACAAGAGTCAAACAATACTATTTTCCTAATTTTAACATCAAACCACAACAAATCCATAATGCAGTAACTGAATTACACCCAACAATATGATCATGGCAGTCCAGTCGTACAAGCAGACTCAACAATTCGACCATTTTCTTCAATAATTACAGCATGCTAGTGGCCGGTTGATAGGTTTATTATTTTAGATTTTTCTTCTTTTTTTTGGTTTGTTTTTATTTATTTTTGGTTTCTATTGGATTTTCTTCCCATTTTGGTTTATTGTTGCCACACCCCCTTTTGGGATATAATGAGGCTGATTGCCACACAGCTGTTTTGCCATATGCATTTGGGTTGCCACACAGAGCAGAGCAGGATTGTGCTGAACAAAGAAGTGAGGTGAGCACAAAGAACATTTGAGTTTGATTTGTTTGACACATTAGTTTGAACAAATATCAAGCTTGACAGTCATGTGGAATGTTTTTTTTTTGTTGTTGTTAAAGGGCAGTTTGGTTCGCATACCTGTTATACATTGGATGAGTGAGGAGTTTGCACCCTTGGTAGGCGGAGCAAGGTACAGTCTACTCTCGTTATACCGCCAACTTCCGCTCACGGCCAAATTGGCGGTATAGCGAAAATGGTGTCCATAATGTGCATGTCTTTACTATATGATGTCTATGCTGCCTCCGTTAACCCGTTCTAATTGCGTTTCTAAATAAATCTAGATTCTGTTATGTTGTAAGGGATCATTTAAAGTGGGGAAACATTTTAAGCATTATTATACCGTGTCGGGAAATGACACCCCATCATCTTGAGGCTTTGGCTTAATCCCACGTCCTCTTCCCGACATCCTGACCTACTGAGTGTTCTGCGATAAATGAACGGTGGCCGTTCCGTAGACCTACTCGTAGCTTGTCGCGATCAGCGTCTGGCGCGTTTGTTTCAGTGCATTGTTAAAATTTATGTGTACTCGATGGCAATCACGCTGGCGGTATAACGGTCGGGAAATCAATGGTATAAGTGTTGTTTGTGCATGGAACTGGGCTGGCGGATGGCGATAGGCAGAAATGGCGGTAGCTAATGGAATAATGCATTGGGGATTTTTGTGCAATGGTTTTGGTCGGCGGTGAGCGAAAATGGCGGTATAACGGCGGGCGGTTTAATGAGAGTAGACTGTATGTGTTAATTAATTGTAGTGGTATGTTTTGGTCTTTTATTTGTTCTCTTGTTTGAAATGTGTGTGTTAAATTACAGTTTTAATTATGAGTAATATGTCCTGTTGTAATGTCTGTGTTTTTAAAGAAAATGTAACCTAAGTAAACTTTGTAAAATAACTCATGTACAAATGTTTGTGTTTTAGTTTCACGGTGCATGATGATGAAACAAAGATTTGCACCAGTCCAACTCTACACCGTTTCATTGATGCCAAGGGCTGCTACACAGCAGATTTATCAGGACATCATCCGTAAACAAACAGTCCTTATTGTCATTAATAAATACTGTAACCTCTCAAAAATCTCTTTTTTTTTTTTTATCTTGAATGAATGAATTATTGACCCCCCCCCCCCCCCCATATTGCCCAGCTTTAAGTATGAGCCTACACTTTTGCATTCAGTGCATCCTTACGTCTAATATAAAATAATTAAAGGACCCAACTTGAACATCTGGATGCATCAGACTCAGGTTGAGTTTCGCAGGGTGAGGCAAGACTAACAAGGTTTAGGTCTTGGATCGCTGCAGAACATTTAGACATCCATCACTGATATTGCATAGAGTGTGTGTGTGTGTGTGTGTGTGTGTGTAGCAGCATTACTCAATAATGTCCTTGTAATGAGGCCTAGTGATGCTGTGTGTGTGTGTGTGTGTGTGTGTGTGTATAATGATGCTCAGCTGACAGCCTGTACAGTAAGAAAAGCAACTCTCACAAAGCTTTTACCAGCAAAGACAGAAAGATGAGATGAAAATGGAAAGAACAAGATGGAGGGATGAGGAGAGGTGAGGGTAAACCGGCACATAGATGAATAAAGTTCAGAAGGATGACGGAGTCAGCGATGGTAATGAAGGAGATAAAGGAGTGGGAGCGAGCATAAAGGGAGTACAAATAGATAAAGAGAAATAATTAAGAAAAATGAAGGAAAAACATTAGCGAACATGATGAAAAAGAACGAGCGCAAGACGGAGACGAAGAGAAAGAGAGAGAGAGTGTGTCCTTAATGACCACTTTAGTAGTTTGGAGGCGGTAATTTGGTTAGCCTCCGGGCTGCAGGTCATGTAACACTATCCTCGCCAAAGCAGATGATTCTGGGTTCGCGTGTGTGTGTGTGTGTGTGTGTGTGCGCATTTGCATGAGTGTGTGCGTGTGTGTGTTTGTAAGCCAATCCCGATGTAGCCTGAATCACTTCTCTGTAGGAGTCTTGTGGAAATTGCTGCCTAAATGAAATTATGTTGTAATTTAAAAACAATTTATCAAAGACAGTTTGGTGTCACTCCCATTGGAGCCATTAGGCCTTCTCACACTCCCAGAAGCCAAGAAGACTTCCAGCTCAGACACAAGAGCAACATCAGTGAGCAGAGTTGGAGCAAAACACAAACGATGAAGAAAAGCTCCCGGTCTACCTTTAGATAACTCCGAGTATACATTGTAAGTGCATCATTACTCTGCCCGCGGGGAAATGTGGATGGTTTCATATAAAAGTGAGGGCTTTGGAAGTAAAACAGGACAATAAAAATGAACAAACACTTCCCAAATCCATTTCTGAAACACAAATCCCTGCAGTTTCATTACACCAAAGGTATATACATGACATATGGAGCTGCGTTTACTCAATTACTTCTGTTACGCTGCGGGGTCACGACTTAAAACAAACACATTCAAAGAATAATCAGCTCCGGCGCATGGACTGGACATGTCCCTGTTTAGGGAACTTTTGGACGTCAGTTTTCCATACGTTAGATGCCTTTCAGCACAGAATTCAGCCCAGTCCTTTCATTTCATTTATTTGGATCTCCATTAGCTTTGGCTGAGGCCGTCACTAGTCTTCCTGGAGTCCATACCCATCACAATACACAAAGCACCAAAAACACCCACACACCAAATCAAACAACAACACAAACAACAACCAAAAACATTCATCACAATTACAAAAACAAAAATCAGACCAATGGCCCTGTAGCTCACCAGCTAAATTAAAAGCTTTGGGAAATGTATCCAGATGCCATTTATTCTCGCCCAGTTCTGTGTATTTATTCTATTACAGAAATAGTCCATGTAGTAGAAATAGCCCAATAGTTTTGGTCATATTCCAATCAGATCTGTAAAAAATTCAAATTCACACTTGATATCATTGATACTGATTTATTGGATCAATCCACTTCCTATCTGTTATAATGGGAACATTTTTCAAAGTCGCACCAAATCCAGAATCAGATCCGGATCCAAATAATTTCAATCCCTTGTGCTGACATCATCATACAGAAGCTGTATACCAAGTTTGAAGTCAATCAGAACTGGAGTTTGGAAGAAAAAGAAGATTGAAATGTTTTCCCCATAAGAGCCCATGGTAAATTTTGCGTCAGTTCCAGATCCAGAAGAAGATCCTGATCAGCATGTGGACATTATGTTTGGCTCATCTCCCCATCAGGGCTGGACTGGAGACATTTACACTGGATATCATTTATATTTACTGAGTTACTGCATCCATCCACTTCCTATCTCTGATAATGGGGACATTTGTCAAAGTTGCACCAAATCCAGAATCAGATCCGGATCCAAATAATTTCACTAACTTTTGTTGACATCATCATAAAGAAGCTGTATACCAAGTTTGAAGTCAATCAGAGTTGTAGTTTTGGAGAAGATGATTGAAATTTTTGTAACGGACGACCGACGACAACGACAGACGCCGCATGACGACAGTAGCTTAAAGCCTATCGGCTGGTTAGCTAGAAAGCAACACACATGTTATACAGGACCTAGTTCAATTAACAGAACCTCCCCAGAAGTAGCTTTTAGCAGATTTTGTAAATGGTCAGATATACACTACCGGTCAGAAGTTTTTTTTTCCAGTTTTATATTGAAATTCCAGCAGTTCCAGTCCAATGAACAGCTGGAAATGGTGCAAAGGTAAGCGATGAACTACCAGAGGTAAAAAAAAAAAAAAAAGGTTAAGCAGTGGCGGCAGCAAGGACAAATGTCAAATGTCAAATGTCCCCCCAGTCACAACCTTTGCCCCCCCACCCAGATTTGGGCAAATCTTTGGGAAAATTCAGGCAACGAAGAAATATTAAAAATCCATCAGTGAAAGTGTACATAACCCATTTGGATACACTTATAATACAACCAAGCAGACAGACAGATGTTTTCAAAATAAAATGCACTGACACCTAAGTAGATTTTCCTGTCCCAATTTTGATCCCATTTTTGGCCCTGATATTTTATTAAAAATTCATTAATTTTGGCTCAGAGAAAGAGTATCATTTTTTTCTGCATTTATCTGAGGTCATCATTAGGTCCATCCTGGGGGGAAATGTATCTAAATTTACCTTTTATTATTGGGTCTAAAAAAGCTGAAAAATTACCAGATACCAAAATAAATCCAGTTTCATAAGTCGCTTTTCCGTTGACCCCCAAATTGCACAAATATAACTTGCGCATAAAAATTTACGAAATGGAAAAACAATTTCACCAAAAGTCTCATTTTTTGATCAAAAGTTTTTGCGCTGGTAAGAAGTGGTTTTTCGGGTGTAGCGCAAATGGTATATCACGCAAAACTGCAATGGAAAGACCTTTTTTCGCAACTAGAGTCAGATGAATTAAAAAACTGGATGTTGACGTACGTTACAACAAGAGAAGAAGAAACATGTTGTGGTATGTGTGGACACACCAGGAAACCTGATCATTTTTTAATTTAGTACAAGATAGAGGGGTAATCTATAATAATAATTAATATATCTGTAAATCAACACATATTTACATTCGTCGTCATGTTTATAGAATGACTTCTTGTGTGATCTCGCGATAATAAATCATCGCATTTGTGACTTTAATGGAAAAACTGACTTTACGCACTTTTGTTTTTTCAACATTTAGTAAATATCGGTAAAGTTTTGCGCAGATGTCCAATGGAAAAACGACTATAGAAGCATCCATTTATACATCTGTGTCACTGCCAAAACATTAAACTAAGACTTTCTGTTTAATGTCACATATTTTATCATCCAACAGGTCTACTAAATACTAATCACAAGCACGAAGAGTTTGTCAGTTATGAAGGGAGCTTCTACGACGACAGAATACAAACAAGTTTAGCCCATTCAGACCCACAAACAAACATGCACACAGATACAAAGAGTATTGATTTAGTTGGAGAAAACAGGAGAGAAGATTCAACAGAAAGAAAAAAAAACAAAAACACGCATGAAATATTCAACAGCCATAGATTAACAATCTATCGCAGAGAGAAACTAGTCCTTCCAATCCTGGCAAGACAGAGGGAGAAGTGAACAACAGGCAGGATAAAGAATAAAAGGTAAGAGGTAAAAAAAAAAAAAAAAAGAGGGAATTGGAAATGAGCTGTGAAAGCATGTGTTAGGTGTGGCGGTGAGGTCGGACAGAATGAACCTATCGATCTGGGATCCGGACTTCCTGCTGGTCGGTTCCTGCTAAAAGCGTCGGTAGGTGAGTGCGAAGGGGGTTATTTGTTCAGGTATAAGGCCGAACAAACAGAAGCTGTGTGTCATCAGAAAAAGGACTGAGAGAAAAGAACAAACTCTCCAGATCTGCTGTAATTAGATTGGATGGGAATTCCATTAGAGCTGCGCTGTTGTAGCCGTGCATATTTTTAGTGCTGGACGTCCAGGCGTGCTGTTTACTCCAACCTGTGTGTCTGGGATATATTGGGTGGATTTTCAGAGCCGTTGTCCGGAATAGCAAAGTGAAGCTTAGAGCTGGTTTTTTTCATCAGCGTCGTCATCCTGGGCTGAGGTGGGAGTGTATTCCTGTATGTGTGTGATGTTTCCTCCATATTCATTTACAAGTTTAGGAGCCGACAGCCAGAAAATTACATTTACTGTTGGCCTGTTTACTGCTGGTTTTAGGACGCTAAACTGGCAGAAGAAGCCAATAAGGCCTCTTTTCCATGTTCCGACTCCAGGCCTTGAAATTCAAGTAAAACTAAAGAAAGTTTGGTTTCCAGAATTTGTTTTTTTTTTTAGGATGTAAACATGCAGCACTGAAAGCACTGAATGGTTTAGGCCCAAAATACATTAGAGACCTTCTAGTCCAGTATGAACCATCCAGACCACTCAGGTCATCTGGTGCAGGTCTGCTCTGTGTTCCCAAAGTCAGAACTAAACATGGAGAATCAGCATTCAGTTTCTATGCTCCGTATATCTGGAACAAACTACCAGAAAATATCAGGTCTGCTGAGAGTCTGAGTTCTTTTAAGTCCAGGTTAAAGACTCACCTGTTCACTGCTGCCGCTGACTAAAAGGCTTTTGACTTTTTAAACTCTGCACTGCAACTTTTACTTTAATATGTGTGTGTTTTTATTTTTATTTTATTTTATTCTATTTATTTATTTATTTATTTTTATTTTATGTGTTGTTTTCTTGCTTGCTGTTTTTGATCACCTTTTATATGTTTCTTTTATAATGTTTTAAATGTGTTTCTTTTTGTTTCTTTTATTTCAATGTCCTGTGTGAAGCACCTTGAATTGCCTTGTTGCTGAAATGTGCTATACAAATAAACTTGCCTTGCCTTGCAGCAAGCAATAAATCTCAAAAACCACAATTTATTCCGGTTAATGAACCACTGCCCCGGTTTCTTTTAACTTTAAACCACCCCGGTGCCAAAAATCTCCGGTTATCTGGACAAAAGGCTGCGTGTTCTAGAGATTTTTAGACCAACGGTGGTTTCGGACTACTCCATTTAAGCTGCTTACCAGAGGCGGGGGGGGTCACGTAATTTAAATTAACTCACCAGTTATGTTTGGGATGGACGGACTAAACCAGGAGAAAAGAAGAACTCACCAAAAAAGAAGGGTTGAGGTTTTAAAAAGTTAAAACAAAAGCTGGATTTATTGGTTAAAAAGTTACAAAAAGAATCTAGCATCAAACACACATTTCATCAAAGAGAGAAAAAGAAAAAGCCGCCCAAAAAAAAGAGTATTCTTTATTACTTTGTTGCCCCTGCGACCCGGCCCCGGATAAGCGGCAGGTAACACTGGGTTACAAAAAAAATGTTTTTTGCAAGTTGTCTCGGTTTTTTCAACTGAATTAGGACCATTTTGCACCGCTAAATCCAAAAATGACATCTGTTTTTCTCAATCAGGTCAGGTTTTTTTTGCTAATTTGATTTTGAAAAATTTGATCTTCTCACAAAATATAATAATTCATACCAAAATAAGATTGGTAAGCACACTTTATGAAACTTGTGACTTGATTCCTGTTAGGTACAATGGTGTATTCACCGCAGATGTAGCAGAATACGTCAGGCTTATTTTTACAAGATCTTCTAGTCGAAGCCATTTCATTCACCTGTAATATTAAAAAAAACATTAATCATAAATTGGCAAAAGTCAAATCTTCAGAACTCGTTTATTGCAAGAAATATGAAATAATTTTGTATCATATGATGTGAAAATGCCCATAAATGTAAGCAAAAATGTTCAAAAGCCAATATGTAGCATAGTTCAGAAAGTTGACCTGATTGAGCAAAATTAATATGATTTTTGGATTCAGCACACCAAAATGATCCTAAATCAGCTCAAAAAACTTCAACAATACATTTGTTGTTGACCAGTGTTATTATTGGTTAATGGTAGTTACTGGGCAGAACATGTCAGTCACTCCAGAAGCTAATTCTAAGAAAAGCTTATGCTTTTGCATGTGCACAGCTCTTGCTTAACACTTGCACTGTTAGGCTAGCATTTCTGGACCACAACAATCCCCTTAGTTCGTATTCTGGTTTTTGTGCTCGACTCTCTTTACCACAACTACTTTCTAAAGCTGTAAAATTAGATCTTTTAGGTAGAATCTGACCTTTTCTCTGAGTTCAGCACAGACAGGTGTGAGTTCATCAAAACTACACACACACGAATCAACCCTGACTGTTCAGTACCTCTAAAATAAAAATACTATTACTATTATATAGGAATATTACTCAGAATATTACTCAGACTTGCAAAAATAAAAAGACTCTTCAAGCAAAACAACTTTGTAATGTAAAGATTAAAGACAACTAATAACATTACATTTTTTCTTCTCCATTTTGGTTCATGGTGTATGATGTCCATCCGATATTTTAGAACGAGTCAAAGTCACACGTTCATATCCCATTTAATACGATCTGTATCACAAGGAATATTTTTAGAACTACCAAGCACCACATTTACTTAAAAAAAAAAAAACACAAACTGAACTGTCAGGGTATGAAATTACAGTCTTTTTAAAAGTCTTTTCTAGTAAAAACATTTCTTTTTTAACTTTCAACAGCTGGATAATACAACCCTGAAACTCGGTGATTAAGAGTTTGATTTATAAGGTTAAGTGGAATTACATTTTTAAAGATGCCTTGTTGAACAGTGTCACGGCCGCTTCATTCATGACAAAGTGACATAATTATCTGCTAGTCTTAAATAATTACATGCAGGGAAAAAAGAGGAAAGTTCATTAAATGACTCACTTTTTGGTTGGAGTTGAACCACAGCGCAGCCGCTCAGTTTAGTGACACTAATGCTGCGTTGCCACTACGTGGAACCGGCTCGGCTCGGGTACCAGGTCCAATTCCTGGAGACCGTTTCCATTTCAGGATACTACCGACTTTAGAGTACCTGGTTGTCATAGTGATGCGGTGCTTTACTTCCGTGTTGTCTGCTCAGAGTTGCTGATAAACTTGCTTTTTGTGTGTCATCTCGTCAAACTCGTGCTGAATTTTTACGTCTGAATCTCCTCGACAAACCATGGAGTAGTTTTACAGACTGTCATGTGGATTAACCTACTGCTATATTTACCGTAAATTTCCTCATCTGTTTTTTGTAAAACGGCAGGTCACAGAGACAACTCTCTGACCAATCAGTGGTCTGCAGTGTTTACACGTCACATTTTAGTATCTGGTCCCCAGTCCTGGAACCTCGGCGGAGGTGATACCAAAAAACTAGTACCAGGTACCAGATTCCAGGTCATTTTACGTAATGGAAACGCAAAATGGAGCCGAGCCGGTACCACATGGTGGAAATGCAGCATAAATTACTGATCCTTTAAACCAGGGGTCTCAAACATGTGGCTCAGGGGCCAAAAGTGGCCCACTAAAACGTCCAATCTGGCCCCTGGGATGAATTTGCAAAGTGCAAAAATTACACTGAACATATAAAGAACTACAAAAGCACTTGGAGAGTGCAGACCTCCGCCAAAGCAGACCCCCCTGATCACCACCAAAAGTTAATAATTTCTTCCTTGTGCCAGTATCAACATTTGCTGAAAATTTCATCCAAATCCGTCCATAACTTTTTGAGTTGTCTTGCTAACAGACAGACAAACAGACAAACCCCAATGAAAACATAACTTCCTTGACGGAGGTAATCAACGGTGTCAAACTCATTTTAGTTCAAATTTCCACATATAGACCAATATGATCTAAAGTAAAATAATAGCATGATAACCTATAAATACTGACAACTCCACTCAACTGGACTAGTTTTGCGAGTCCAGTTGAACATCAAAGAACTAGCAAGAAGAACAATGACCTGGGCAAATTATGAATTATGAGAAACTGTTCTTATTTTAGTTCCAAACGCTAATTTTTTAGCAATATTATACCTGTTACCAAATGTTTGTGTAATATTGTGTGTAATGCACATGTGGACCACTGGCGACAATTGCATTAGAAAGTGCGGACTTTAAACATTCTCCCACTTTTTATTTCATGTTGATAGAGCAAATACAACCGGAGATATGACTGTTAGAAACTGGAGCAAACAAACGTGAATAAAAGTATGAAAATGAGGTGGGGGGGTGTTACATTTCTGACCAGATCTTCGTCATTTTTTGTCCTTTTTCAAAATGGAAAAAACTGGCCTAATCTGTGGATTCTAAGGGTGAGGATGACCCCCACCTGAACCAGATGAGGAAACAGGGAGGAGGGGGGTGGGGGTGAGAAAACTGGAGAAAAACCTTAAGTAAAGATCTGCTTTTATGTCAAATATTTGAGCATAGTTTTAATTTAGTACAATGTTGATTTCATATACCTAATATTTGGAACCAATATTGACTTTTAAAGTCTTTGAAAAGGTTCATTAAGCATCTGTGTGTTTTTTATACCATAAATTATACACATTTTTCAGATCGGATTTTATATTTTTTTCTGTTTTTTTGTCCTTTTATGTTGATATAGTAGTGAAAAATTAATAGACAGATGAGATAGATGAAGATGTGCTGGAAAAAAAAAAGATACCAAACATGGGTATAGTGAACATTTCTTTATATAGCATATAAAGGCAAAATTAAAAGTACTACAAAACGGCCAAAATAGGCACCGACCACTAAGGGTTAATATTGTTTTTTCAGGTTATTCACATTTTTTGTGAAAGAATAGTTTGTAAATGTAAATATTTTCATAATTTAATGTATTTATTGCAATAAAACAAAGAGAAAAAGTAATTATAGGTTATGATGCTGTTACTTTACTGGTCCGGCCTACTTGAGATCCAATTTGGTTGAATGCGGCCCCTGAAAGAAATGAGTTTGACCCCCCTGCTTTAAACCCATGTTGGTCAACGCTTTAAACTGTAACATACATGAAGTAGAGAGAGAAAATCATCTTAGCAATAATTAAAGCTGTAAGCAGTATTGATTAGGTGTTCAATTTCTCCTTTTTCTATGTCAACAACAAAATGCAGGCAGTGAAGAAGTGGCTGTCAAACCAAAATGGTGGACTTCCTGTTGGGTTAAGTCATGAGACCAATACAGTTTTTGTAAAAATTTGGCGTTTACAGCAGTGTAGCCTATTACTGCACAGAAAATTCATAATTCCAATGAAATACAAATTAGAGAATGTGTTTTCAGAATTCCAAAAATGTTCTCCTGATGAAGACAGACACGATTATCATGATATTTTGTATCATATTGCAAACTCATCTTTTATTATTATTATATTATATTGTGATGATTTTACATGAAAATTATCACAATATTGTTTTGGAGGTTTGTTTTTGTTTCAGTGCTTTGGCATTCTTACTAGATTTCACACCTGATTATTCTGATGTTGGGAACAGATTAATCTGGATTTCTGATAGATGTATTTATCCGTCCTTTATTTAACAAAGATGGTCAAAATGATGTCAGAAAAACACATTAAAAACAATTTCACACATGACACACCAACATAAAAGCAGTTCAGAAAAGATAGAAAAGGAGGAATAAAAGAGTGACAAAGAATTAAAAGAGAGGTGAACAGACCACGCTACAATTATCTGTAACTCATGCCATCCATTATGTAAAGCAGCAAATGTTCTGACTCATAACAAGAGATTAAAAGGACGAAGACTACGAACTCTGACTGGAGTCATTTTCTTTATTTTGTGATTTTAATGGTGTGAAAGCCTGTGGACACATGAACCCATAAAGACCCAAAGAGCCACCGGTGACACAAACCATCTACTGAGAGAAACTGCTTCATACCCGTTGATCCACTAATCCTATCAACACATGTAAATAATTGGTGTAAAATACAGTTTGTCATCTTTTCATGGTCATCAGATATGAGCCATTTGAATGTTCAGAGGCTCCGTAGTTACCATGGAAACACCGTCATCTTCTACAACACCACGGAGTTGGATCAATGACAGTGGATGGACACACTGGGTTTATGTTCAGTTATTTTGCTGAAAAAGTCACTTTTTCTTCTGTTTTTGTTAAGCTTTTATGAACATCTGCATGATCAATGAATTAAATACAGGAAAATACCTGAATGTCATTGAAAAATACAGAGCACAATATGAGAAGAAATGTTGATAAACCACTTAAGAAAGGCTAAGAGAAAAATTGTATTTATTTATTTTATTTATTTTTCCAAGATAAGATTTGGGGCTGCATTGTTCAGCCCAACTAACATAAATTTTTCTAGATAAAATGTTTCTGCTTCTGTCACCTCTATGTTTGTCACTTTTTCTTCCGTTTTCTCTAGTTTTGATATAATAACCCTCAACTTTAATTTGAGCTTTTAAGAACATCTACGTGATCAGTGAATTAAATATATGTAAATACCTGATTATCATTGCAAAATGAAAAACACAGAGCATAATATTAGAAGAAATATTGATAAACCACTTAAGAAAGGCTAATTCATTCGGGAACTGCCATAAAAGTAGCACTGGGTCTTTATGGGTGAAATAAAATAAAATGATAAAAACACACAATTAATTACAAAGTCAGAGACTGTAGGGGTGTTTTTTGTTTTTTTTTTTTGTCTTACTGTGACTTCTTTTTGTCTTTATGAACAATTTAAGTGTCTGGTTTGACAATCAGTATCGACTGATGTAGAAAAAAAAAACAAAAAAACTTTTCAACATAAGATTTGTGGTCGCATTGTTCAGCCCTAATAACATAAATTTTTCTAGATATAAAGTTCACACTTCTGTCACCTCTTTATGTTAGTCACTTTTGTTTTCTCTGGTTTTGATATAATAACCCTCAACTTTAATTTGAGCTTTTAAGAACATCTACATGATCAGTGAATTAAATATATGTAAATACCTGATTATCATTGAAAAATGAAAAACACAGAGCATAATATTAGAAGAAATATTGATAAACCACTTAAGAAAGGCTAATTCATTTGGGAACTGCCATAAAAGTAGCACTGGGTCTTTATGGGTGAAATAAAATAAAGAAAATGATAAAAACACACAATTAATTACAATGTCAGAGACTATAGGGGTATTTTTTGTCTTACTGCGACTTCTTTTTCTCTTTATGAATAATTTAAGTGTCTGGTTCACAAATAGAAACAGCCACGTGACGAATAACAACTACTCCAAATTATTTTCATATTAGAAACTTTTATAAATGACTTAATCTTTTTAGATGAGAGCAAAAACTTCAGGGTCAACTCTAGAAAAAAGCTGAAACAGACACATATAAGCGTCTCAATAGGACATCACTCTAGCGTTGCACGATTAATTGAATTTTAATCGTGATCACGATTTTGGCTGCCACGATTAAATTAACCTGATCGTCGGCGATATTTACACTTCAAATGCCTCACAAATACCAGGAATGTGTGAAGGCCAAAGCTCACGTTGCTTCACAAAATCCCCGTCCATGTCCAGTGGCAACCTAGACAACCATAACAGCAACTCTGCACCAGGCAACACCGTATCATCAACCTCCCAAAGACGCGGAAATAACAGACGCAACATCCTTTTATTTGGCCAAAGACGTGTCCAATAAACACAGTGAACAATAATAATAATAATAACAACAATAATAATAACAACAACAATAATAATAATAATAATAATAATAATAATAACAACAACAACAACAACAACAACAACAACACTGGGTTACAAAAAAATGTTTTTTGCAAGTTGTCTAGGTTTTTTCGACTGAATTCGGACCATTTTGCACCGCTAAATCCAAAAATGACATCTGTTTTTCTCAATCAGGTCAGGGTTTTTTTGCTAATTTGATTTTGAAAAATTTGATCTTCTCACGAAATTGATGACATTTTTGTGACTTTATCAGTTGATTTTTTATATAGTTCTCACCCAAAATAGGTTTTAAGAGAAAAAAAATCCTTTTCTAACAGGATGTATTTATTATTTATTATGTATTCACCGCAGATGTAGCAGAATACGTCAGGCTTATTTTTGCAAGATCTTCTAGTCGAAGCCATTTCATTCACCTGTAATATTAAAAAAAAAATTAATCATAAATTGGCAAAAGTCAAATCTTCAGAACTCGTTTATTGCAAGAAATATGAAAGAATTTTGTATCATATGATGTGAAAATGCCCATAAATGTAAGCAAAAATGTTCAAAGCCAATATGTAGCATAGTTCAGAAAGTTGACCTGATTGAGCAAAATTAATGTGATTTTTGGATTCAGCACCAAAATTATCCTAAATCAGCTCAAAAAACTTCAACAGTACATTTGTTGTTGAGCAGTGTACTAGTAGTAGTGATGATGATAATAATAATAATAATAATAATAATAATAATAATAATAGCTTTATTTATATAGCCCCTTTAAAAACTAAGTTTACAAAGTGCTTTGACAGACAAAGCAGAAGGGCAGCAGGATACAAGAGGCAAGTAAAGACACTAAAACAGAAGCAACAAACTAAAAGTAATATGTACCGCAAACGCAAAAACACGACACTTCGAATAAATTAGAGGGCAGGGATAACATAACATGATGCTGTCAAATCAATGCACAAATGAAGGAGTGAGATAAAACAACATCATGTATGAGAATATACATTAATAACCAAACAAGATTAAATTCAAATGAAAAAAAGAAAAATTAAAAAAGGACAGACATCACATAAAGGCGAGTCTATAAAAATGTGTTTTAAATGAGCGCTTCAGAAAAAGGGTCAAAACACTCAACAAGAAATGTGTGGTCCCCTCACGCAATTATTTCCAAACATAATAATAGCACTTTTATTCAGTTAGCCCTTAGGACATTTTAAATTCTTAGGTAATTTTTTTTTTTTTTTTAGTATTTGTCATTTATTCTTATTTAAAGTTGCATTATGCACTGAAAACTGTTTGCATATTGTTTGTTTAAAAGTAGTGCAATAAAAATACAGATGTTTTCCCTTAACATGATTTGTAATCGTGATCACAATAGTCATCAAAAATAATCGTGATTTCCATTTTGGCAATAATGGTGCAGCCCTACACCACTCAGATATAGTCAAGTTCATTTTGTGTTTGTTCCTGTCTCAGTCTAATCTCTGCTGATAACCCGCTGGGCTGTGACTGTAAGTGGGATTTAAGCTGAAGAAGAAACAGAACCGATAGAACGGTGCAGATCTGTCAAAGGTGCTCACTTGAGAAATTCTCCCTGCTTTCTTTACCCCTGACGTTCATAAAATACCAATAAATTTGAGTTGTTTATTTACAGTATGAGCAAACTCCCACTCCCCAGCTCAGAGATACAAGCAGGAATCAGAGCGTGTATGTTTTGAAAGCTTACAATATCCTGTGGATCTGGATCCTCTGGAGGCTTAAGCGCTCTTCATCTGTTTTGCCGATTCCAACAAGAGAACAACAAAACTTCACTATGTTCCTTTATTATTTATCTCTGAATACATTCCTCTGAAAAATAGACCGTCTCATACCTTGACAAATTTAATTTCCTAACCGTGTGAAACAGGATTAGGTTTTCTACCAAAATGGCAATTAACTTGTGTCCTGCCTGTGGGACCTTTGTTATTTTTTGTGTTGGGAACGGAGTGGCTCCATTGTGTGTTGTCCCGTGTTGTGTAATTTTGATTGATGGAAATCTTTCTTTTAAACATGTAGACAGTGAAATCAAAACAAAAATCACCTGAAAAAATATCAGTAACGATACTGTTAAACGTATCATATTAAATGGTAGTTGAATATGACTTTAAATTTTACAATGTCAGGTGAATATCATACATCATGCATCATGAACCAAAATGGAGGAGAGGAAAAGTAACATCATTAGTTGTCTGCTTAATCTTTACGTTACAAAGTTGTTTTGCTGGAAGAGTCCTTTAATTTTTCAAGTCTTCAGTTATATTCTGAGTTCTATTTTCCAACTGTATCTTGTATTTTATTTTAGAGGTACTGAACAGTCAGGTTTGATTCGTGTGTGTGTGTGTGTGTGTGGTTTAGATTGAACTCATACCTGCCTGCAATGAACTCAGAGCAGAGGTCAGATTCAACCTAAAAGATCTATTTTTACAGCTTTAGAAAGTAGTTGTGGTAAAGAGAGCGTAGAGCAGAAAAAAACAGAATACGAACTAGGCGATTTTTGTGGTCAGACATGCTAGCCTAACAGTGCAGGTGTTAAGCAAAAGCGGAGCACATGTAAAAGCACGAGCTTCTCTAAAATTAGCTTCTGGAGTGACTGACATGTTCTGCCCAGTAACTACCATTAACCAATAATAAGCAGATGACGAATGTCATTGAATAATGGGAGTGTCTAACAGTCACTAAAGACTATAAAAAGTAAAAAAGGAAACTCTTATGGAAGAGCGAGTGCATACATAAGCGGGCTTTTTTGCTTTTTCTCTCTGTAACGAAATGTGTGTTTGATGCTAGATTCTTTTTTTTAACTTTGCCTGATGCAATAAACAAAGCTATTGCTTTAACTTTTTAAATCTCATCCTTGCTTTTTGGTGAATTTTTCTTCATTCTCCTGTTGTGTTCCCCCGACACCGACTTCAAGTGGTAAGTCCTTTTTAAAATGTAAGTTGTCGTGGAAATTTACCGTTCAACTGATGACCCACACAAAGAAAGAGGGAGAAAGTTAGAGTTAAAATAATAAATGCATTTATTGAGAAATCAATCACAGACAAAGCTCTGTAAGTGAAGTCTGATTAAACAAGAGAAAACTAAACATTATATAGAACCAAATCCACCCCCCTCAACCTATGATGTCATTCCTTATGTACATCGTACCACTCCCTACTACTCCTTCTCTGCTCCATGAAGAGGTCATGATGACCTCTTCACTCTAACCTTGCTTGGATCCTATCTGAAGTACAGGCGCCATCCTCTATCTACACATTCAGACATTTAGGTGTTTGGGTTTTAACTCAAGGTAAGAACTTCGTCCCCAAGTCGGGGTTGCTACAGAGTGGTAAACATCACACATAACAATGACTCAGCATGCAATGAACAGTATAACATATTAAAAGAGTATAAAATATAAAAAGTAAATTTTTCCACCACATTTCCTCCCTTTTGATTATTTAGCCAAATCAATCATGTAAAAACATCATGTCATCATGTAAATTTTCCACCACAAAGTGTACCCCCATCTCCCAGTTTGGGTTCTTACCCTGGCCCTTTAGATTTTCTGAGTATCTGAACAGATAAAGAGACACTGATTTTGTCCTTTGCATCACATAGACGTTTCCTAATTTCACAAAGGCACACTTCCGGTGGAACAAATATGGAACATTTTGGAACAACAGTCTCTTCCTGAGATCCTTGAGTCTACGTGCGTTACAATACATAAAAGGTTGATAAGTAAACAAAAGAAAAAAATTATAACATAAAATGAATGAAATTAAACATGCTCGAAAAGGAGTAGGAAGAAGTAAAAACATATATACCCCCACCTCCAGTCTCCCCCAATCCCCAATCTCACAGTTTTATTGTGGTGGTGTCCGGTGGTGCTGTTTCTTTGTATATGTTTGTGTTTATGACCCCTGCTGCACACCCAGTTTCCTTTGGAAGGATAAATAAAGTTGAAAGTTGAAGTGTATCTGTGTGCATGTTTGTTTGTGGGTCTGAATGGGCTAAACTTGTTTGTATTCTGTCGTCATAGAAGCTCCCTTCATAACCGACAAACTCTTCATGCTTGTGATTAGTATTTAGTAGACCTGTTGGATGATAAAATATGTGACATTAAACAGAAAGTCTTAGTTTAACTCTTTCGGTGCCAGACAGTTAAGGGGCTAATAAGCCTTAAAAGTGCCACAGAATTTGGCCGTTTTTCAGTATTTCGCGTCGTTTTTATAATCGAAGTCTGAATCGTCATCAGAACTCATTTTCTAGCAGATGGGACTGTTTTGACAGATCGCTGTGTTTACGATATTACTACAAAATGGCCATCTAATTTGCATATGATTTCATTCATAAATTCATTCATAAAATTTCCCAAGCAGAAAACGAAACGCGAGCTCTTCCTTGGTCAAAAACCGCTCGGTAACATCCGACCGATTGCTACTTAGATTCAAAACGCACCGGACGCAGCCGATTCATTATTGATCATAATTTGCAAGAAGATTTGAAAGAACGTCATTGAAATGTGAGAAAGAAATGGGGGTGGATGGTTTGTTTGTACACAAATATGGCGTGTTCTCCAAAGCCGATCTGATCGGCCCGTGGCACTTTAAAGGTTGTATTCGTAAAGCCGATTTAATCGGCCCATGGCACTGAAAGAGTTAATGTTTTGGCAGCGACACAGATGTATAAATGGATGCTTCTATGGTCGCTTTTCCACTGGACATCTGCACAAAACTTTACTGATATTTACTAAATGTCGAAAAAACAGAAGTGCATTATGTCGGTTTTTCCATTAAATCACAAACGCGATGATTTGCTTACTTATTATCACGAGATGAGACGAGAAGTCATTCCATAAACATGATGACGAACGTAAATATGGTGTTGATTTACAGATATATTCATTATTATTATATATTCCCCCTCTATCTCGTACTAAATTAAAAAATGATGTGGTTTTCTGGTGCGTCCACACATACCATGACATGTTTCTTCTTCTTCTTCTCTTGTTGTAACGTACGTCAACATCTGTTTTTTTAATTCACCTCACTCTAGTTGCGCAAAAAGGTCTTTCCATTGCAGTTTTGCGTGATATACCATTTGCACCACACCCGAAAAACCACTTCTTGCCAGCGCAAAAACTTGTGATCGAAAAATGAGACTTTTGGTGAAATTGTCGTTTTTCCATTACGTAAATTTTTATGCACAAGTTATGTTTGTGCAGTTTGAGAGTCGATGTAGAAGCGACTTATGAAACTGGGTACATTTTGGTATCTGGTACTTTTTCAGCTTTTTTAGACCCAATAATAAAAAGGTAAATTTAGACAAATTTACCCCCAGGATGGACCTAATGATGACCTCAGATAAATGCAGAAAAAAATGATACTCTTGCTCTGAGCCAAAAATTAATGAATTTTTAATAGAATATCGTGGCCAAAAATGGGATCAAAATTGGGACAGGAAAATCTACTTCAGTGTCAGCGCATTTTATTTTGAAAACATTTCTTAAAATGGTCTTATATAGACTATAAATAAAGACAATGTATTAAATTTGTCAATTAGTTGAAATTACTACAACGCCTAATGGAAACTGTAACTACAGTTTACTTCACATGTAAACAGAACAAAAAATTATTGTTAATGAATTCAATTTCATTCATGTCCGAAGAAAGAACCACAAGGAACACTGTCAGAAAGACTAAATGTGTTTGTTGTATGACAGATTGGAACAGAAAATGCTAACTGAGGATGTGATCTTGTAAACGCTTTCCGGCACAAACCATGCTGACCCTGCGCTTTTGTTATGAGCTCTACAAAGACGTACAATAATGTATCAGTGACGCTAGTCTGACATTTAACATCTACACTGTAGATGTGCTGATACAAGAGGCAGAGGTCAAATAAGTAATTATGGGATGAATGTGGTGGAGGTTGACAGACAGTCCTTCTAAAGCAGGGCCGTCAAACTCATGTTCTTTCAGGTTCCACATTCAGCCCAGTTTGATCTCCAGTGGGCCAGACCAGTCAAATAATAGCATAATAGCCTAGAAATAATGACATTCCAAATTTTTGATATGCAAAAAATAACATTAATCCTTTCATGCATTAATTATGAGAACCTTAGTTAACATTTTTTTCTTGAGTGTTTTTATTCCTCCATAGGCATGAAAAAAACAATGTGATCAATGTTTTTTTTTTTGGTTTTTTTGTTGATGGAGTTACAAAAATGTCCATGCATTTAATTTTTGAAGCAAAGAAACGTGTTTAAAACCCAATATCAGAAAGTGATATGAAACCAATGAAATGAAATAAAATCTGATGTTTTCTCACATTTTAACATATTCTAATACTAGTTATTAGGGCGACACGGTGGTGCAGTGGTTAGCACACGTGCCTCACAGCAAGAAGGTCCTGGGTTCGATTCCAACACCAGTCGACGGGGGGTGGGACCTTTCTGTGTGGAGTTTGCATGTTCTCCCCGTGTCTGCGTGGGTTCTCTCCGGGTACTCCGGCTTCCTCCCACAGTCCAAAAACATGCACTAATAGGTTAATTGGTTAATCTAAATTGCCCATAGGTGTGAATGTGAGAGTGATTGTTTGTCTCTATATGTCAGCCCTGCGATGAACTGGCGACTTGTCCAGGGTGTACCCCGCCTTCGCCCCTATGTAGCTGGGATAGGCTCCAAGCGACCCCCGTGACCCTAGTGAGGATAAAGCGGGTTCAGAAAATGAATGAATGAATAATACTAGTTATTACTCTTTTCATGAAGATAATATGCAAAAAAAAAAAAAAAACAAAAACTTTTTTTCTAACAGATAATTGATTTCCACTCAAACATGTTACTGCAGATCAGGTTTATCTAGAACAGTACAGTTACAGTAATGGTCTGAATGTCAGTGTATTATTATGGGATGGTGCATAAGTGTCCACTGTGTTGGCTGATATGGAACTAAAACAACAAAACCCATGAAAATACAAGAGAACAGCTGGAGAAGAACTGTCCACTGGAGTGAGCACTGTGCATGAAAGGGTTAAATTACAAAATCATTTACTTTTTTTTTTTCTTCCTCTTTTTTTGACCCGCCACTACCCCCTCTCTTCGGGGGACAACTTTATTATTAATTACAGCTTATACTTAACAAGTGACCAGTAACAATTTCAAGTTTATACTCCTATTGACCTACATTCCTTGCTAGTATATATGTAAGGGTAGAGACTGCGATCTGGTAGGATTGGCGATTCTACCAGTAGAGACTCCGATCGTTGTCTCTACCAGTAGAAACTCCGATCAGAGTCTCTACTGGTAGAAACGCCGATCCTACCAAACATTTAATAGGATCGGAGTCTCTACTGATAGAAACTCCGATCTTACCAAATAGAATTGCCAAATGCAAAGTTAATGTTGAAATTCCAAAGGTTTTGAGAAAATTGTTGTCATTTTATATTTCACAAATGGTTTTAATATTTGGTGCTTTCCATAAATTATTTATATATTATGTGAGCGTGCTGAGACCAACTAAAAAGTCCAGATGTGGGTTAGGGTTAGGGTCAGGGTTAGGGTTAGAGTTTCTACCAGTAGAGACTCTGATCGGAGTTTCTACCGGTAGAATCGCTGATCCTACCAGATCGCAGTCTCTACCCTGACATATATGTACATAGAGGGAGGGGTTCATATAAACAAAAGTGCACAGGGATGAGACTTAACAAAGTGGCAGATTGACACACGACAGTGGGACAGAGCGAACATAAGACAAGAAAAATGGACAGAGAAATGAAGTGGTCACTCTTATAGATGCTCCTGTCGATCAGATGTACTGCATTGTTGTAAGTGTGGTGTGTGTGTATATTTATGTTAATGATGAGTGGGGGTGAGGTGTGGAAGTTAAATGCTGAGATAGACAGTGGGTGTTGGGGGGGGTTAAAGGGGCAAGGGGGTATGTGTTCTGTTCTGATGATATATACAGTTTTCGGCTATGTTTGTTTTAAGAAAGTTATGAATGGGTTCCAGTTGTTCTCAAAGGCATAACAGCCTATAAATAATGACAATTCCAAATTTTTGATATGCAAAAAATAACATTAAATTACGAAATCATTTACATTTTACAAACTATCCAAACGAAAAATATGTGAATAACCTGAAAAAACTGACATTTCTGAAGAAATTTTTTTTTTTTTTAAATCAATATTCTGCCTCAACTTATGATTTCTACATGTGCATTACAGATCAGATCTACCAAGACACAAAACAGGCACAATACTGTTAAAATTACACTTATTTTTCTTTAGACATTTCAGGTTGTTCATATTTGTTCAGGTTATTGATATTTTACTATTAAAGGATATCATAGTTTCATGTTTTTTGAAATAAATCAGACATAATGTCAGATTATTTTTTCCACATTAAACCAAGAAGAACATTTGGAGTCAGTATTTCTTGGTTATTATTCTATTATTATCGAGTTCGACGCCCATCTTCTGCACTTTGTAAAGTCATCCTGCGGGCTGGAATGGAACCTTCGGTGGGCCGGTTTTGGCCCCCGGGCCACATGTTTGACACCTGTGTTCTAAAGGCTGATGAAATAACACGGTGTAAATTAGAAAACAACAGCCTGTAGACTTCATATCAGTCAAAAATGGAGTTTGACAGCATTAGAAATTAAGTGTTTGACTTCATGCATCAGTTAGCTGCTACACTGAACATTTAAGTCAAAATAAATGGAAGTTAGTTTTTTTTATAGGGCACTTTTCACAGACAGAAAGTCACAGAGTGCTTTACAGTGGAAAATACAATGAAAACACCGTTTAAAAATACACTAAAATACACGAAAAATGCAAATACAAATACACTTAAAATGCGATAAATACATAAAGTGGAATCGGTTGTAGCAGCCCCGAGTCAAGGTTATTATCGTTAACGAAAACTAACGAAATGACAAAAACTAGAATTAAAAAAATATTTTCCTTAACTGAAATAAATAAAAACTATAATTAAAAGAAAAAAATGATAACTAACTGAAACTATTTGTGTGTTTACAAAACTAAAACATAAAAATCATGGATAAAACTCCCTTCGTTTTCGTCTTTGTCAACGTCGGATTGATACGAAAGCGATTTATTTCGCTCCAGTAATTTTAGCTAGCGGCACCATACGGTACTTCACAGTCTGTCACTTGTCGTCACTTGTCCTTTAGTCATCTTCTGGTCCCCACTCTACCTGGAAACATGGAGACTAAAGATGGGAGAAAGCAGCAGAGTCCTGTCTGGGATTTATTTGAATACGACGACAGAGAAGAAGAGAAAAGATATGAAAAAAACTAAAATTAATACTAAAACTACACTGTAACAAGTTTCTGTAGTTTTCACAGCATTATTACTGTAGAATGACCAAATGCTTACTGTAGAACCTGTATACAGTATGCTGCTGTAGATCTCCAAAGCATAATGGGCAAAATTAACTGGCGAGTGAATTGTACAGTAAAATACATTTTACTGTAAATCAAAATACAGTAATTTTGAGCTGGATTTTTCTTTTAGCTGCCCTCTTTAGGTCATACTACATGTTCAACATTGAATATCCAGAGGAGGCAGCCACATGACTGGAGTTTATCCAGAGGTCAGCTCGTATTTGTTCTGAATATTCTTCACTAGGGATGGGAGCAAGTATTTGTTATGTGACCACCTACTCCACAAGTAAAATACGACTCAAAATGTATCCGATTTTCACAGATTTTCACTGTTCAGACTTCAAAATGTTCCGCTTCTTCAGGACATTAGTGCTTGTATTTATAGTTTTAAATTTTTTTAAATATTCAGCTTTTATGTCAAAAATTCTGAATGGTTTCTTCTGGAGAAATCAGGACTTCTTCTAGTACTTGATGGCAGCGCCTGCGGCCAATCAAACTTGAGGCACTTTTTGCACTTACTGAGGGTTTTTCCCTCCAGTCTAAATTCTTGCTTGTGTTGTACGTGGCTTTGGACAAAAGCGTCTGCTAAATGAAATTGTAAAATGGTAGAAATCTTCAACAAGCCACACTTTCAACTTTTTCAGCTGTATTTTCAACCTTTATTTTCAGCTCAAAGCCAATTTTAACCACCTAAAACAAAGCCCACCTAAATAAATCAATATTGGTTCAAGAGTGCGCTAAATAAAGGATATTCCCATTTTTTACATCGCCATCAGACAGCCCATTCCTTTGCCAGAACATTTTCTCAGCTGTATTACTTCAAAAAATCCAAACTATCACCTCAAACAGCAGTTGTTTATTTTTACTCACCAAGTAAAAGATCAAAAAGCAAGAACGGCTTTTATTGGTTCCATGAGAAATGCAAGTCTAAAATTTATGCGCTTATCACACACAAAAAGTTGAGTGCTTGTTTTTGTTTTGGAGTATTCAATAAAATACCCCAAATTCCCATTTCACAGTAGTCCACTATTTTCTGTGATACAAAATACATCACCATATTACCTTGGTACTGTAATGACAATTACAGTATTTTACAGGTACTGTAATTTAATATACAGTAAGTATGCTGTACAATGTAATACAGCAACTTACTTGCTAATTGCTGCCAGCAAGTGACTGTACATTTCACAGTGTCCTTGTTACAGTGTAAACTAAAACTAAGCATTTAGAAAAAAATGAAAACTAATAAAAACTAGCAAACCTGCTCTGAAAACGAATTAAAACGAACTGAATTAGAGAAAAAAAAGTCACAACTGACTAAAACTAAACTAGAATGAAAAATCCAAAACTATTAGAACCTTGCCCTGAGTTAGTTAGTAACTAATGCCTGCTTGAACGAGATGGTCTTCAGATGTTTTTTAAAAGTCTCAGAGTCCATGGACCACAGGTAAAGAGGGAGATCATTCCAGAGACACGGCGCTACACCTTTAACAGACCTGTCACCTCATGTCCTAAAACAGGTGTGAGGACCATCAGCAGGTGTCGAATGAATATATTAGCAAATACTGAGAACTGACACAGAAATCTGCACCTGAATACTAACTAGGGCTGCAGCGAGCTAGCAGGTGTATCAGCTGTTATTCTCTAACACTGGCCGACGTCAGTATCAGCAAATAAGCTACGTCTGTCTTTGGTTACAAAACGTTTTTCATGACTGTCTGAATGCGTCAAAGATGAGGAGCTGAAAGAATGATTGAGCAGTTAACCTATTTTTATATGCATACAATGATTTCTTTTGTATTCCTGGGAAAAAGGGGAAAGAAATAACAAAAGACGACAACAAAATCCTCTTGAGGACGAAGCCACAAATGGACAAACAGAAAGTAACATCGGTATAAGCCCAAACTCAGCACATTACGAAAACTAACCACAAAATTGTTGATTCTAGGCATTTCTTTTTCACATTTTTACACTGTTGCTTTTTGTCCAAGTCAGTAATTCGTCACTAAGCCAACTTCTGACAATGCAGAGGGTTTGGATGTCCACTGATTAATCAGTTTAGGAGCTAAATGCGTTCAGCCTAGAAGCATGTAAAATCCTCCACATTTATATAGTTCAGTGGCGGCTGCTCGTCTTTCAGACAGGGGAAGCTCATTGTCGGCTTACATGAAAAAAAAAAAAAATGGACATGTTATTTAAACTTAAATTCGTCCCTCTGTTCCTTTTGTAGAAAATGCTCAGTGACCTTATCGTACCAAGTAAAAAAGAAAACGTTGAAATTTGCTTTTCTTCTGACTAAGATTGTTATGATTCTTGATATTTGTATTATGATGTATGTTTTGCAAGTGCATATGTATTACATTTCATTGCATGTTCAGAATAAATCACTAAATCACAAAATTATGTTAAATTGAAACAAAGAAGTCCAGTGGTTGTGTTTTCTTTCAGGTCAGTAAATGAAAAGTTCATTTGGTTTCTGTGATTTCACAGCAGAATGTGTGACGGTATTAAACTGAACTGTGTCAGTGAAGGAGCAGATCTGAAAACAGCTGTCAATCAAACAGGATTCAGCCTTTGGACCCATCCTCCAATCAGCACGTGGAAGCTCAGAGTCTGGCCCGGCCAAGCTCCGCCCACAGCTCCATTCACCCCCAGAGATGCAGAGTGTCCAGGGGCGGGACAACACGGTGTCATTTATCCAATTACTGTCCAGTTCAGAGTCAGTTTCCAGCAGTTCCACTCAGTCCCATTGAAGTGCATGGACGCTGAGCGTCTACGACAAATGCACTGAGCAGAGATGGAGGAGAAAACACAGACACGGGAATGGAGGAGAAGTGAACAACATCCAGTCCACTGATCTGGGATCAAACTGATTCTGAACCAACTGGTCTGAGAGATGAACGTGTTCCAACCAAGGTTATTATCGTTAACGAAAACTAACAAAATGACGAAAACTAGAATTGTAAAGACGTTTTCATTAACTGAAATAAATAAAAACTATAACTGAAAGAAAAAAACAATAACTAACTGAAACTGTATTGTGTGTTTACAAAACTAACTAAAACGTATAAAAATTATGGATAAAATTCCCTTCGTTTTCGTCTTTGTCAATGTCGGATTGATATGAAATCGATTTATTTCCCTCAAGCAGTTTTCTCTGCTGGCACCGTATGATATTTAAGGGTCGGCCACTTGTGTTCACTTGTGGTTTCCAGTCGTCTTCTGGTCCCCACTCTACCTGGAAACATGGAGACTAAAGCAGCAGAGTCCTGTCTGGGATTTATTTGAATACGACGACAAGTAACTAAGAACTGTAATGGTATTATTAATTACTAATATCGGTACTCGGTATCGGCAAGTGCTCAAAAGTAAGTACTTGTATTTGGTCTGGGAAAAAGTGGTATCGGTGCATCCCTAATTGACAAACACTCATTTCAGTGCATTAAATGTCAGTAGCAGCACTTTGTTCCAGTCACACTAATGACAACAACAATTAAGCACATTTACAAAAGTAACTAAGAACTGTAATATTATTAAGTACAGGGGTTGGACAAAATAATGGAAACACCTTAAAACATCAACAAAATATAATTTAATATGGTGTAGGTCCGCCTTTTGCGGCAATTACAGCCTCAATTCTCCGAGGTATTGATTCATACAATTTGTGAATTGTTTCCAAAGGAATTTTAAGCCATTCTTCAGTTAGAATACCCTCCAACTCTTTTAGAGACGATGGCGGTGGAAATCGACGTCTTACTTGAATCTCTAAAACTGACCATAAATGCTCAGTAATGTTGAGGTCTGGGGACTGTGCCGGCCATACGAGATGCTCAACTTCATTAGAATGTTCCTCATGCCATTCTTTAACTATTCTAGCTGTATGGATTGGGGCATTATCATCTTGAGGTGAAGGTGTTTCCATTATTTTGCCCAAGCCCTGTACTTGTATGGGTAATCTGTATCAAATGTAAGTACTTGTACTCTGTCTGGAAAAAAGTGGTATTGGTGCATCCCTAATTGACAAACACTCATTCCAACGTATTAAATGTCAGTAGCAGCACTTTGTTCCAGTCAGACAAACGGTTACGACAATAAAGCACATATTCAAAAGTAACTAAGAACTGTAATGGTATTATTAAGTACTAATATCGGCACTCAGTATCAAATGTAAGTACTTGTACTCTATCTGGAAAAAAGTGGTATCGGTGCATCCCTAATTGAGAAAAACTCATTTCAGTGCATTAAATGTCAGTAGCAGCACTTTGTTCCAGTCAGACTAATGACAACGACAATAAAGTACATTTACAAAAGTAACTAAGAACTGGAATGGTATTATTAAGTACTAATATCAGTACTCTGTATCAAATGTAAGTACTTGTACTCTATCTGGAAAAAAGTGGTATCGGTGCATCCCTAATTGAGAAACACTCATTTCAGTGCATTAACTCTTTCAGTGCCATGGGCCGATTAAATCGGCTTTACGAATACAACCTTTAAAGTGCCACGGGCCGATCAGATCGGCTTTGGAGAACACGCCATATTTGTGTACAAACAAACCATCCACCCCCATTTCTTTCTCACATTTCGATGACGTTCTTTCAAATCTTCTTGCAAATTACGATCAATAATGAATCGGCTGCGTCCGGTGTGTTTTGAATCTAAATAGCAATCGGTCGGATGTTACCGAGCGGTTTTTGACCAAGGAAGAGCTCGCGTTTCGTTTTCTGCTTGGGAAATTTTATGAATGAATTTATGAATGAAATCATATGCAAATTAGATGGCCATTTTGTAGTAATATCGTAAACACAGCGATCTGTCAAAACAGTCCCATCTGCTAGAAAATGAGTTCTGATGACGATTCAGACTTCGATTATAAAAACGACGCAAAATACTGAAAAACGGCCAAATTCTGTGGCACTTTTAAGGCTTATTAGCCCCTTAACTGTCTGGCACCGAAAGAGTTAAATGTCAGTAGCAGCACTTTGTTACAGTCAGACTAATGACAACAGCAATAATGCACATATTCAAAAGTAACTAAGAACTGTCATAGTATTATTAAGTACTTGTATGGGTACTCTGTATCAAATGTACGTACTTGTACTCGGTCTGGAAAAAAGTGGTATCGGTGCATCCCTATTACACAGTCTGACGTGTACGTGCCCATCCAGCTCACCTCATTATTATATTTCCTTCCATCACGTCAGTCATTTAATGCCACGCCACCTTTATTTCTTTTGATATCATTCACATTAAATACTCTCCAGACGTCTCCCACTTCTAATCAAATTGGTCAGTGAAAAGATTTAAAGCTCAGACTAAACAAACTCTCATGACGACGTGATGAACTCCACGGTTTAAAAAGGCGCAAATGCCGTTTCTCTAACATGCTGATGTGCATCATCATAAAACCTGCATAAAAAAGGCAGAGCTCTGCTTTAAACACCGCTTTCCCCTTTGTGTACACACACACACACACACACACACGGCGGCAGTCAGACTAATGTGTGTGACCTATGGTGCTAGCTTACGGCACTGGGAACATTAGTGGTTCAGATTGAAACAAATGAAGACAGCTCTTCACTTAGTCACAGTCAGATGGAGCCAGGCAATAATAACACAAAAAGGGAGTGTGTGTGTGTGTGTGTGTGTGTGTGTGTGTGTAGCTGTGGGTTTGTGTGAATGCAGGTACGAGTATGCGCACATGTGTACCGTTCTGTGTCCAATAAAAGCGTGTGCTGCTGGATTGCGTGGCCCTGTGATTAGTGTGCAATTTAGTTTGTGGTGGGATGTGTGTTTGCATCTGTATCTGCTGCCATGTGATGCATGAACGCCCAACACAGAGCTGTGAGTGTGCAGACAGGCAGCTTTTTGCATGTATGTGTTTGTGTGTAGTGTGAGTTTCTGCATGCTGTTTTGAGGTTGGAGCCGGTGAATAATAGATTTGAGAGGAGGTGATGATGAGAACCTTCAGGGCTTTTCTGATGAGAGCCCTGTGAATTAAAAACTGACAATACACGTCTTACCTAAGACAAATGCCTTCTCCACGACACTCATTATTATCTGGATTGCTGGTGCATGCACATTTATTGTTGAATAACTCTATTAGTTATGATCTATGATGTGTTGGCTATTTAAGTTTTACAGCGCGACTCCGAACCATTTTTTTCCTCCCATCAAATAGATCAGCAGTTGTCATTTAATAGAATTAAAAAACACATAAAAAGAGAAACCTTTGCTCAGAGATTAAGACAGCGCACGTGCATGTAGGAGCTGATGAATAGATTTTTTTGAAAACAATATTATTTTATTAGGAACCACGTGGGTCTTGGTTAGCGTCACGTACGTGTAGGCAGTGAATCAGCAGGGAAGTCACTGACATCATTCCCAAAGTCGACTGCGCTGATACGTATCACTAAATACATATTCATACAATAATCCTTCATTCTCATGTTCGACAGAATACTGGGCCCTGTTCATATTCACATTTTTTACCTCAAAGCAACATACAACATACAACTGCGACTCCCATTGTAACTGCTGCTAAGAGACCAAAATGGTATTTCTACTGCAAACCCAATGATAGGTTTTCTTTCTAAGAGTGGGAATAAAACATGTAAAGCCTGTCCTGAAGGATGGATTAACTGCAGTAGGATTATTGAATTTAAATTAAATATATAGATTTTTTTTCTCTTTTCATTCATATCCCTACAAATGTGGTGTTAAATCCTTCAAAATGTGTGAATTTCTATGAGGTTTTTTTTTTTTCTTCTTTTGTAAAAGCCTCAGATCCTCACCTGAGATCTTCGATTAGAGCTGCACAAAATATCGTTTGAGCATCGACATCGCAACGTACGTGTGCGCAAGAGTCACATCGCAGGTCCTGCAATGTAGGAAGCAAACGAACTCAACATGTTGTCAACTAATTTCAACCTGGGTACCTGGAGCGAGTCACTGGTAACAACACTGAAAAATGAGCAACGAACAAGAGAAGAATCACCAAAAATGAAGACCGGGTGCCAAAAAGAAAAGCAACGTCGATTATCTGGAATTATTTCAGATACAAGAACGATTATATTGAAACACGTGTTCTGTGTCGATGGTGCCTTGCAATTGTTGCCACAACAAGAGGTAACACAACTAAAATGTTTGACCGTTTATGCCGGTGTTCTGTCGAGTTGAGCCGCTCCGTCGAACAAAGCTACCAGTAGCTGATATCGAAAGTGACGTCTATCGATTGACACTACCCCGTCAAAACATGCTACCTTACGTTTCGACACGCCTATTTGAAAATGAAATAATGCTTTGACTGTAGAAAAACACCAGTATTTACTAATCCATCTGAATATGGGTAGAGGAAGCTCATTTCCACAGGCTTATAACATCTATTAAATAAAGCTCCTACTATAGAAACACCATAATTTATGTTATTATCATCTCACTTTAATATTCTACGTCTATCCTTCGTGCACATGTAATCGCTTACAGGAATTGTTAACATGGATTTAATCACTTAAATGGTAGGCTACCATTATTGGCATCTGTTGAACTAACTTAAACAATAATCTAAACGCCATTAACACCCACCTGACCCACGCACTTAACGCTATATCATACAATAAGAACTTCCTTACGCTATTATCATCTAACCTCAATATTCTACGTCTATCTTTCGTGCACATAATTGCTTCCATGCTTACTGCTCAAAAGGCACTATTAAAGAAATATACGTACAAAATATGACTCACTTCTGCCTGGGGGAGCACAAATCGATGTGCATTTAAACTGTGAAAACGCTTCAGGCCATGCACATGCTCAGTAGCGCTAGGTAGCTCAACTCGACAGGTAGGGCGCCTCGACAGGACACCGGCACCACACAGATATTTCTTATCGCAATATATACTAAAAACAAAAAGTTAAGGTCATTTCTTTGTTTTTTTTGGTAATTTTCTTTTTTTTTTTGGTCATTTCTAAATAAAACTATGTATGGTCATTTAAAAAAGGGTTTCAATTCAATTCAGTTCACACAAAAAAAGTAAAAAGCGCTGTGCAAGAATCCCAAATGAAAAGAAAAAAAAGCCTAAAAATTTTAAATATCCTTAAATTTTTGTTTGTAGTGTGTATCGTAGGGTTAAAAAAAAAAAATCAGTGTCAGTTTTTTCCAGTATCGTGCAGCCCTACCTGCTACTTTTATTTTTACTTTATTTTACTTTTTTTTTTTTTTTTTTTTTTACTTTTATTATTATTATTATTATTATTATTATTATTATTATTATTATTATTATTATTACTACTACATTATTATCACATGAAAATTTCAATCCACTGATTAGAGAAGCAAATTAAGAACTATTGTCTATTTCTAGCTGGTTTCAGATGAATAAACTCTCTCTCAATACCCAAAATCTAATTTTATCATATTTTGTAACAAAAATAAGAAGTATAACAAGGAAAACAACAAAATATTCATAGATAACTTTGAAATAACCCAGGTATCTTACGTTCAATTTTTGGCTGTTATTGTAGATGAAAAATTGAATTGGAAATCTCATATTAATTTTGTCTGTAAAAAAAATCATGAAGTCATTTGACATTTTGAACAGAGTCCGTTCATTGATAAATCATTTTTGTTTCTTGACTTTTTATTATTGCTTAATTTATCCTTACATTATTTATTGCAGTACTGTTTGGGCGGCAACCTGTCCCACGTATCTCAATAATATTCTCTTAATTCAAAAAGAAATTTTTAAGAATGATCAGTTTTTCGAACAGACTCTACTCATCTGCTCCTCTTTTTAAAAAATTCAAACTTCTCTCAGTTTTTGATGTGAACGTTTCCCAGACCTGTGTCTTCATGTCCAAATATGGTCACTTAGCTCATATTCTTCCTAAAGTTTTTCAGAATTTTTTTATGTTGTCTTCTGTTATTCACAATTATTCAACACAATATTTAAGCAAATTTGATCTTGCATACTGCTGAACTTCAGTCTGTCAGTATTCTCTGAAATATCATGGACCAAATCTGTGGAATAATCTAAGACTTGAACTTCAATCAACATCTACTTTATCATTGTTTAAAAAGCATCTGAAAAGGACTGGAATTCATGAAAAAATGTAAGGCTGTGTATCACTTGATTTGTATTTGATGATTTGTAATGTGGATTACATTTTTATTCTTTTTATTTTAGGTTATTATTTCATTTATACTGTATTTTTTTATTCTTTTTTTGTGTGTTGTTCATTGCGGGGGAGGTGTTCATATAAGCCTTCTTTTTGGCTTCTAACCTCTCCTGCACAATTTTGTTACTTGTTTGAATGTTGTTGTGTTTTTTCCATTGCTGTTTTTATTTTGTGCAAATAAATAAATAAAAAACAACAACAATTATTAATCGTATTTATTATTATTATTATTATTATTATTATTATTATTATTACTATTATTATTATTATTTTTTTAAGTAAATCTTTTTATTGGATTTTCATACACACATAGTAATATCTACCATGTACAATATTTCCACGTGTTCTAGTTGAAAGTTAATAGACAGTTGTCTTTATACAGTGTATTTTGAGAAACAGTTTTAACCCTTTCATGCATAGTGGTCACTACAGTGGACAGCTACTCTACAGCTGTTCTCTTCTGGATTTGTTGCTTTAGTTCCATATCAGCCAACACATGCACCATCCCATACATGAACATAACATTACTGCTACTTTGCTGTTCTTGATAAACCTGATCTGCACTAACATGTTGGCGTGTAAATCTACTATTACTATCTACTACTATTATCTAATTACTACTACTACTACTACTACTACTACTACTACACTGGGTTACAAAAAAAATGTTTTTTGCAAGTTGTCTAGGTTTTTTCAACTGAATTAGTACCATTTTGCACCACTAAATCCAAAAATGACATCTGTTTTTCTCAATCAGGTCAGGTTTTTTTTTTTTAACTAATTTGATTTTTTTGAAAAATGTGATCTTCTCACAAAATTGATTACATTTTTGTGACTTTATCAGTTGATTTTTTTATATAGTTCTCACACAAAATAGGTTTGAAGAGAAAAAATAACAATTTTCTAACAGGATGTATTTATTAAGTGTTACAAACTTTAATTCCTGTAAATTGGCTTATTTTTGCAAGATCTTCAAGTCAAAGCCATTTCATTCACCTGTAATATTAAAAAAAAACATGAATCATAAATTGGCAAAAGTCAAATCTTCAGAACTCGTTTATTGCAAGAAATATGAAAGAATTTCGTATCATATGATGTGAAAATGCCCATAAATGTAAGCAAAAATGTTCAAAAGCCAATATGTAGCATAGTTCAGAAAATTGACCTGATTGAGCAAAATGAATGTGATTTTTGGATTCAGCACACCAAAATGATCCTAAATCAGCTGAAAAAACTTAATAAATCTGTTGTTGACCAGTGTTATTATTATATTTTTACAATTACGTACATTAAACCTTAATATTGAGGTTTTCTAAACAGAACTGATTTCTAAGGTGGTATTGTGGTAAAACTTTGTCACCACAGTCATGCCGTCCTCTTGGGAACGAGCGTGTCCATGTAAAATCTCCTCGCAGTGACAGACCACACCTGCTATTGTCACTGACTGGCACATTACTGCTCTAATAGTAAACAGTGATAGTAGCAGCAGAATGGCCTGCAGCCATGTGTCCTGCTTAAGTATTGCTGAGCTCGACACTAAACCTGCTACAGGCTCTGTGTAAGCTGCTAAGGATGAGGAGCTAAATGCCAAAAATGTCAAATGGAAATGTAAAAGAGGTACAGTAACACTGATCGCTTGTGGCCAGCTGCTACGGCAAACGCATATTAACAACAACATAACACAACCAGTGATTGCGGCGAGCGAAAGAAAAGGAAAAATTGTTAGCGACAGTTTTGTCACCAAACTAAAATGTCACTGCGGCGTGACAGGATGATAAAAGAGCGTCTGAGGACATGTGATATTAGCAGGAAATACGCTGACGTGGTGTTTTCGCTGAGGGTTCAGGCTGCACAAGGACTTCTCCAATGACACATCAATACCAGTTTTCATTTTTCAACTTCAAGTCCGGGGAATTTCGACACTTCTACCGTTTCTATACTGTTATTATTGTCAAAGCCGCTGAAAAGGCTAACGTCAACACTAAATTCATCCTGTAAATGGTGCTGTCTGTGTGTCCACAGGACGACAACAGACAGACCGACCGACTTAAAGAGGACAGATACTTGAGAAAAGTACCGAGTGACAGTCTTTACCCGAGGAACTGTTTAAAAATACAGACTGTGAAATGTACGCAAAGTATAAATGCAAATTTTAAGCATGAATGGAGAATATTTTATAATATATCATCTGACATGACAGGGGTTTTCATACCAGTGAGAGAGAGAGAGAGAGAGAGAGAGAGAGAGAGAGAGAGAGAGAGAGATTTCCATCAAAGGACCAGTGGATATCCACAACTGAAGAAATATTTCTAATAGATAAAAGTGAATTTAGAGATAATAATAATAATAATAATAATAATAATAATAATAATAATAATAATAATAATAATAATAATAATAATAATAATAATAATGACAATAATAGTTGCAGTTGGTCCAAGCTAGCCTTTTTAAACAACTTTTAACTTAAATCAAATTGTATTTATATAGCGCCAAATCAAAACCAAAGTTATGGTTTGGTTTAGTTATGACTCATTTATTTATTGTTTTTTTTTTTTTTTTTTTTTTTTTTTAAATCAGGGACAGTTCACATTGCTGTAAATGCACCAGAGGTCGCTTAATAGGTGTTTTTCTTCTGCCGTCCCTGAACAGACGTTGAATTAACAACACTTTACAACACAATGACACTTTACATATAGTGCTGGTCTCTTAATAAGCTTGGTTTAAGCTTTTTTTTTTTTTTTTTTTTTTTTGAGTATTATTCCTTTGGTATTTTTTTTTTTTTTTATGTTTGTTTACTTGTAATTGAAAAACTAGGAAGACGGCCACAGTTTTGCACAAACTTGAGGAAAATGCAATTTTGTGTCAATACAAATAGTGTTGCTTGTTTTCTTTCACAGATAGATAGATAGATAGATAGATAGATAGATAGTGAATTTAGAGATAATAATAATAATAATAATAATAATGATAATAATAATAATAATAATACATTCTTCCTGATCTGATAGTTGCAGTTGGTCCAAGCTAGCCTTTTTTTAACAACTTTTAAATTAAATCTAATTGTATTTATATAGCGCCAAATCAAAACCAAAGTTATGATTTGGTTTAGTTATGAGTTATTTATTAATTGGTTTATTTATCAGGGACAATTGACATGGCTGTAAATGCACCAGAGGTCGCCTAATAGGTGTTTTTCTTCTGCAGTCCCTGAACAGACGTTGAATTAACAACACTTTACAACACAATGACACTTTACATATAGTGCTGGTCTCTTAATAAGCTTGGTTTAAGTTTTTTTTCTTTTTTTTGAGTATTATTCCTTTATTCCTTTAGTTTTTTTTTGTTTTTTTTTGTTTACTTGTAATTGAAAAACTAGTAAGACAGCCACAGTTTTGCACAAACTTGAGGAAAATGCAATTTTGTCTCAGTACAAATATTGTTGCTTGTTTTCTTTCACCATAACTGTAAGAATTATGGTTAAAATCATGAAAAACAAGTGGTTCCCGGCACAACAAACCCGCCCCTCGCACAAATTGTAACTTATGTTGGCATCGATCCAGCTGATGTCAGCATATCAATTGCCTCTATATATGTGCTAAGTATGAAGTAAACGGAAACAAAAGAGATGTTTTTATAGACATTTGAAATTTCACCCATTATGAGTAAACGGAAGAAAGAAAAGATTTTAAAAATTCCTAAAAATCAGAACTTTGACCTACTTTTCCCAAAATGTAATCACATCTATTCTGGGTAACTGGCAATTTCTAAAGTCAATTTGGTCTGAATTCAACCAATAGTTTTTTCTGCTAGAGCAGGGCTGTCAAACTCATTTTAGTTCAGTTCCATATTCAGCTAAATTTGATCTGCAGTGGGCCGGACCAGAAAAATAATACTAAAATAACCTAGAAATAATGACAACTCCAAAGTTTTGTCTTTGTTTTAGTGTAAAAAAAACCCCATTAAATTATGAAAATACTTACTTTTATAAACTATCCAAAAAAAAAAAAAAAACCCTGAAAAAACTGAAATTTAAATTAAAAAATGTAAGAAAATTTAGTGCAATTTTAACAATATTATTCCTCCACTTCTCATTAGTCCATGTGCATTCTGGATCAGATCTACAAAGACACTAAACACTGAGGAACAGGCAAAAAAAAAGTTAAAATTGTGTTTAATTTTCTTTAGACATTTCAGGTTGTTCATATTTATTCAGGTCAGGATTGTTTGTAAATGTAAATATTTTCATAATTTAATGTTATTTTTTGCACTAAAACAAAGGGAAAAAAAAGTTAAGTCAAGATTTTTTTTACTTGAAGATTGTTTTTGGCTTAATTGAAGATTTTTTTTTTACTTAATTGAAGATTTTTTTGGCTTAATTGATTTTTTTTTACTAATTGAAGTGAACTGAATTGACTAATTGTATGTGAACTGAATTGAAACCCATTTTTTTTAACTAATTTAATTTAATTCAAAATTTTTTCCTTAATTCAAGCTAAATTTTTTTTTTTCTTAATTCAATTCAAGACTGTGGAATTTTTGCGCTTGTCAAAAACATCCCAGGGGCCGAACTGGACCCTTTGGTGGGCTGCATTTGGCCCCTGGGACACATGTTTGACACCCCTGTGCTAGAGTGTTAACAAACAAACATTCATTCTCTGAACTCGCTTTATCCTCACTGGGGTCATGGGGGGTCACTCAGAGCCAATCCCAGCTACTTATGGGTGAAGGTGGGGTACACCCTGGACATGTGACCAGTTCAGCTGAACCAAAAACACTCCCCCTTGCCTCCCCTTTTTTTTTGGGGGGGGGGGGGGGGTAACAAACATCCTTTGAATAAGTTTACCTCTTCATTATACCTCTGAGGGAAAACCCTGTATTATTTTAACTAATCCCATCACCTGAACAAAACCTGGACAGACAGATTCACCCACTCCCCCAGTCTGCCTCCACAGCGTGGCTCCTCTCTCTCTGCTCTGTGCTCGTCCTGTATTTCTTGTTTTTTTTTCCACATTTTCTAAAATTAGGGCTCTTTCAGCGAGTGGGGGTGTGCACATTGTCACATTGCCCTCCTGCTAATTTAAGTACAACTTAGCAACTAAAAGTTATGCTGTCGGTTTATAATTAAGGCTCTGAAGTGTGACAGCTTTGAACCATGGTACACAGTTGGATGCACCTGAATTCACCAAATATACACAAGAATTTAATTTCGAGCAGATAAATCGTAAAACGAATTATCTTAAACTCATTAAAAGTGCAGACACTGACATAATTATTACTAAACAATACTGGCTGTTTTATTAGTTTACCAGCTGACGGGCCGTAAGCTACTGCCGTCATGTGTCATCGTCTGTCATCCGTTACAAAACTTTGAATCGTCTTCTTCTCCGAAACTACAATTCCGATTGACTTCAAACCAAGGTTGTGATCGTTAACAAAAACTAACGAAATGACAAAAACTAGAATTGAAAAAACATTTTCGTCAACTGAAATAAATAAAAACTATAATTAAAAGAAAAAAAAAAAAAACGTAACTAACTGAAACCGTATTGTGTGTTTACAAAACTAACTAAAATAGATAAAAATGATGGATAAAATTCCCTTCATTTTCGTCTTTGTCAGTGTTGGATTGATATGAAATGGATTTATTTCACTTGAGCAATTGTAGCTAGCGGCACCATATGACACTTCACGGTCCGTCACTTCTCAGCACTTGTCGTTTAGCGGCGTCTTGCTGTTCCCACTCTACCTGAAAACATGGAGACTAAAGTTGGGAGAAAGCAGCAGAGTCCTGTCTGGGATTTATTTGAATACGACGGCGAGGAAGATAAAAGATATGAACTAGAAGCACTCGGAGAGCGCAGACCTCCGCCAAGGCTGATCAGTGGCCCCCCCCCGTGGGCCCCCCCACGCCAAGGAGGTTATGTTTTTGCCAGGGTTTGTTTGTCTGTCTGTCTGTCTGTCCATTAGTGTGCAACAGAACTCAAAAAGTTATGGACAGATTCTGATGAAATTTTCTGGTCTGCGCCCCCCCCGTGGGCCCCCCCACCCCCGATCACCACCAAAATTTAATCATTTCTTCCTTATCCCATTTCCAACAAACCCTGAAAATTTCATCAAAATCTGTCCATAACTTTTTGAGTTATGTTGCACACTAACGGACAGACAAACAGACAAACAAACAAACAAACAAACAAACAAACCCTGGCAAAAACATAACCTCCTTGGCGGAGGTAATAAACTAAAACTAATACTAGAACTAAACTAAAAAAAACTAAGCATTTAGAAGAAAACAAAAACTAATAAAAATTAGCAAAACTGCTCTAAAAACTAATTAAAACTCACTGAATTAGAGAAAAAAGTCAAAACTAGAAGCACTCGGAGAGCGCAGACCTCCGCCAAGGCTGATCAGTGGCCCCCCCTGTGGGCCCCCCCACACCAAGGAGGTTATGTTTTTGCCAGGGTCTGTCCGTCCGTCCGTCCGTCCGTCCGTCCGTCCGTCCGTTAGTGTGCAACAGAACTCAAAAAGTTATGGACAGATTTTGATGAAATTTTCTGGTCTGCGCCCCCCCCCGTGGGCCCCCCCACCCCCGATCACCACCAAAATTTAATCATTTCTTCCTTATCCCATTTCCAACAAACCCTGAAAATTTCATCAAAATCTGTCCATAACTTTTGAGTTATGTTGCACACTAACGGACAGACAGACAGACAAACCCTGGCAAAAACAGAACCTCCTTGGCGGAGGTAACTAAACTGTAATGAAAAATCCAAAACTGTTAGAACCTTGCTTCAAACTTGGTATACAGCTTCTTTATGATGATGTCAACAAAAGTTAGTGAAATTACTTGGATCCGGATCTGATTCTGGATTTGGTGCCACTTTGAAAAATTTCCCCATCATAAGAGATAGGAAGTGGATCGATATAATAACTCAGTAAATATAAATGATCTCCAGTGTAAATGTCTCCAGTCCAGCCCTGATGGGGAGATGACCCAAACATAATGTCCACATGCTGATCAGGATCTTCTTCTGGATCTGGAACTGACGCAAAATTTCACATGGGCTCTTATGGGGAAAACATTTCAATCATCTTTTTCTCTGAAACTCCAGTTCTGATTGACTTCAAACTTGGTATACAGCTTCTGTATGAGGATGTCAACACAAGGTAGGGCTGCTCGATTATAGAAAAAAAAAAATCACGATTATTTTAGCAATAATTGACATCACGATTATTAAAAACGATTATTTGTTAACCTTAAAGTTGTTTATTTTTTTCTTGCAAAACAATGTAAAATATACTCTTTAAATATAAATAAAGCTTTTAACCATTAAAACAAAGTATGTTCACTTTTGTACAAAACAAAAAAAATCTTTGAATGTAAATAAGTATACTGTAAATTCAAGTAAGTTTCCTTTTGTAAATAAATAGTGCACTGGAATTAAACTGCTCTAGACTTGCCATAGAACTGGAGCAATAAAAAAAACTCACGTAAAGTGCAAATTATAAATTCAAGTATGTTCAGTGTAGTATGAAACATAGTAAATTCAGTGGCGTGCCGTGAGGTTTCAGTTAGGTTAATATGGGAGTTGCAGCGTAAAGAGATTCGGAGACTGAAGATTGCATTGCGGACGAAGTTGTAGACAGAGTTTTTTTTATGTGTTTTAGTTTTTCATAAGATTATGATAAAGGTGGCGGTGGTTAAACTTTAGATGGTCCAAAAGGTTTGCTGTGTTACCAGTCGGTGCGGACACAACTACGAAACACTTTTTGCACGTAATGGGTTTTTGCTCTTCATCAAACCCAAAGTGATTCCACACAATTGAATTTGACTTGCCTTTTTTGTTTACCAAGCACTTCTGCTGCGATTCTCCTGCTATTTTTCCAGACCGCTGGTACAACTTTCCTCTTGGGGTGGACCTGCCGGCTAGCAGGCAGCAGTAGCTTAGAGGGGGGTGGGGCAGAGCAGCTCATGGGAGTTTGCGTGCACGTGAATTAAACAACTCAAAATTAATAATCGTTTTTTCTCGATTACATAATTTTTGTAATCGTTGCGTGTAATAATCGAAATCGTAATTGAATTTTGATTAATTGCTCAGCCCTAACACAAGGTATTGAAATTACTTCAATCCGGATCTGATTCTGGATTTGGTGCCACTTTGACAAATTTTCCCATTATAACAGATAGGAAGTGGATTGATCCAATAAATCAGTATCAATGATATCAAGTGTGAATTTGATTTTTTTACAGATCTGATTGGAATATGAGCAAAACATGGGCTATTTCTGTAATAGAATAAATACACAGAACTGGGTGAGAATAAATGGATCTGGATACATTTCCCAAAGCTTTTAATTTGGCCGGTAAACTACAGGGCCATTGGTCTGATTTTTATTATTATTATTATTATTATTATGACTCAGGTTATAATATTTAATAAAATAACTCCAAACTCACTTGTGCTTTACTTTTTGGTATGCGTTTGTGTTTTTGTTTTCGTTGCAATCCTTAAGGTCAGATGTCAAAAATCACATTGAAATGACAAATGCTGCCATTTAACCTCAAACTTGAGAAACAAGAAACGCCTGGGTGATTAAATCTAAAGAAACATTTATAATCCCTGTGTGGATGCTGGGCAGAAATCTAGTAATAAGAATGACTGATAAGGATCACACAAACAGAGCCGAGCACTGGCCAGAATAAATCATACGGCACAGCAATAAATCTGTAAGTATGAAGAGGCGCTTTTATGTCGTTCAGTTTTTACACTCAGATATTTCCAAAAGTGCAACGTCATTAATGTTGTTTTAACAGATTTATTATTAGCATCATGTATATAATGATAGGGTATACTGCATATGGTTTAAAGCATTTTAGGACCGAAAAAGAAAAAGAAAACTGTCTGGAGCCAAAATATATCCTTACTTATACCTTTGCTCAAACTGGTGACTGTTTAAGAAGCTCTTTAGGATTAGTTTGTACAGAATATATGAGAATAAATTAAAGTTTCAGTGCATTTACAGAACTACAAAGAAAAGACAAAACTAAAGAAAACACTGATATTTGTCATTTTTGGTTTGATACAACAGGTTAGTGAAGGCTTCCTTTGCAATGGAGAATACAGATCAATGCGTCAAGTTTTTGGCGTAAATGTAAAAAATTGAATTGAATTGCTCTTTATTGTCATTTGACAGTACAAAGTACATCAAACGAAACTGAGTTCGATGATTAGGGACATCAGGCTGCTGCTCCTAGTACAGAGTACAACTAGAGCGCTACCACAAAACCCTTTCTTCGAAAATTGCAGTGACGAACAGAAGATAATGCAAAGCACAAATATAAAGACATCAGACAGATTACACACAGTACACGTGGACACATGCTGGAATTTTTTCATGGATTTGAAGGGAATCGGGGGACAGTGTGAATAATTAGGCCGAGTGCAGACGTCAAGTGGGGGGTTGCAAACGCTATTACAATTATTATTCTGTTCGCCAGTTTCTGTGAAGTGAGAAGAAAAAAAATTGACTCGAGCTTCAAAACCGAAACAGCAGATGAGTACAGATTTCCATCCTGTTCTCATGAGTGTAGTTTGACCTCCGGACCTCTCCTCAGTTGTCATAATTGTTGAAGTTGTCTGTGATTTTAATCCAATAAAACTATGTCATGTCTGTAATTTGTCAAGTAAAATGTCCACCTCATATTACCTGCAGTTTTTCTCCAAACAGAAGTCCTATGACAATATTAGTCCCATCCAAGTCAACATCTCTATGATTGCACATTTATTCTCGATATTTCCCAGTTGAGGAGTAATAATAACATTTTTATAAGCCGTTTTGGGTGCACTTTCGGTAAACTCATGTCACAAAACAGTATGGAAACAGTCATAAAAGTACAAACTTTAATTCAGTTTCAACTTTTGACAGAAGAGTGCATGACATGTACAGCAGCAGCAGTGATCCTTAATTTACATCTTTAATCTTTAAGTGGTACTTTATGACAGGAGAAAACAGACTTAATGGTTAATTTTACCAGAGGTACCATCATTGGTCCCATGCACACAGGGCTTTATGGTGTGTCTACATAGGTTTTATTGTAGATGTTTAGCAGAGGTGTAGTCCTGGGTATACAGGTTGTAAACATGCAGCAAGCAGTAAATCTCAAAAAACACAATTTATTTCGGTTAATGAGCTACTGCACCAGTTTCTTTTAACATTAAAAAACCTCAGTACCAAAACTCTCCGGTTATCTGGACAAAAGGCTGCGTGTTCTAGAGGCTTTTAGACCAACGGTGGCTCTGGACTACTCCATTTAGGCTGTTTACCACGGGGGGGGGGTCACGTAATTTAAATTACCTCACCAGTTATGTTTGGGATGGACGGACCAAACCAGGAGAAAATGAAGAACTCACCAAAAAAGAAGGTTTGAGGTTTTAAAAAGTTAAAACAATAGCTGGATTTATTGCTTCAAAAGTTACAAAAGAATCTAGCATCAAACACACATTTCATCACAGAGAGAAAAAGAAAAAATCTGCCAAAAAGAGTTTCCTTTATTACTTTTTATAGTCTTTAGTGACTGTTGGACACTCCCATTATTCAATGACATCATTCGTCGTCTGCTTATTATTGGTTAATGGTAGTTACTGGGCAGAACATGTCAGTCACTCCAGAAGCTAATTCTAGAAAAGCACATGCTTTTACATGTGCACAGCTCTTGCTTAACACCTGCACTATTAGGCTAGCATTTCTGGAACACAAAAATTTCCCCATTAGCATGAAACCAAAAATTAAACTGAACTTCGACTCAGACTCCCGGCTTCTATGCCTCTCTTTAACTCCAGAGCTTACATGAAATTTTCACAACTTCTAGCCTAGATCCTATATCCTACGTCCCAGTGGAGCCCTGGGTGGCCTGATAAGTAGAGATGGATGAAAACATTATAATTACAACGATAGTGTTTAACTAGCTAGCGGCTAAAGTAACTGAGCTAGTGTTTACTTTATGTTCCCGGTGGCCACAGCAGCCCCGTTTGCCCGAAACATACTGCACCTTAGGATTTGGGGCATTTTTTTTCTCCATATTCAAATTTCGTTACATAAACTCCGTACTACGTTTTGGCCAAACGGGGCTGCCCAGCATCCGAAGCCTCAGCCATGATTAGGGATGGGAATTGAGAACCGGTTCTTTTTTGAGAACCGGTTCCCAGTAGCTTCATTCCTTGGAATCGTTTGCCTGCCTGCTTAATGATTCTGCTTATTGATTCTGCCTTCGCTGTGCATGCGCAATGACGTCACACGTACACTGCATTGTTTTGGTCAGAACGTAGCCAACATGGCGTTGAGGCAGAAACGGTCCAAACAGACCACAGCAGGTCCAAAACAGACCACACCAGGTCCAAACAGACCACAGCAGGTCCAAAACAGACCACACCAGGTCCAAACAGACCACAGCAGGTCCAAACAGACCACAGCAGGTCCAAAACAGACCACACCAGGTCCAAACAGACCACACCAGGTCCAAACAGACCACACCAGGTCTAAACAGACCACACCAGGTCCAAACAGACCACACCAGGTCCAAACAGACCACACCAGGTCTAAACAGACCACACCAGGTCCAAACAGACCACACCAGGTCTAAACAGACCACAGCAGGTCCAAAACAGACCACACCAGGTCCAAACAGACCACACCAGGTCTAAACAGACCACACCAGGTCCAAACAGACCACAGCAGGTCTAAACAGACCACACCAGGTCCAAACAGACCACAGCAGGTCCAAACAGACCACACCAGGTCCAAACAGACCACAGCAGGTCTAAACAGACCACACCAGGTCCAAACAGACCACAGCAGGTCTAAACAGACCACAGCAGGTCCAAACAGACCACAGCAGGTCTAAACAGACCACACCAGGTCTAAACAGACCACACCAGGTCCAAACAGACCACACCAGGTCCAAACAGACCACACCAGGTCTAAACAGACCACACCAGGTCCAAACAGACCACACCAGGTCCACTGGAACACTGTCACAGCTTCCATTTCTTCTAAAGGTGGAATCCCTCCAGTCTCCTCAAACATTTGTCCACATGTGAATCATTTACAGGAATGTCATGTATTTGATTCTCTACTCAGCGGCGCTTGTGAATGTAGCAGCAGAGTGAACACTGGACCGGTTCTGGTTCAGGTGTGGGTAACAAACATCGTAACTCCTCAAATACAAGTTTCCGAAGGTCAGAAGGGAAAGGAAATGAGGTGCACAACAACGGCAGACGAGCCGAGTCGAACCGGTTCCACGTAGTAGAAATGCAGCAATAGAGGAATTAGTAAAGAGTCTGTAGTTTCACTTTCACTGTGCCCCCCCCCCCCCCCCCCCCCCAACCGGCCCAGCGTCATCTGTTCTTATTATTTGTACATACTGTATATGTTCTATTTTCTGTGCAGATGGAAATATAAAAGACAGTTAATGCAAACACACCTGTTTGTACTCTTTTATTCCCTCACCCAATGAGAATCGATTAGGAATCAATACGCAATATCGATAATGGAATCGGAATCATTAAATTCTTAACGATTCCCATCCCTAGCCATGATCCTCTGTGTTTTCCTCTGTTACGAGCTAAAGACCCAACGAATCGACTGCTGAATTCTTTGTCAACTCTTTAAGAATCGATTCCGTTGTTGTTGCAGCACTAACATTAACATCACTTACATGTACAGATTATTGCCAATGGGAAAAGAATAATTTGGAAGGGAAACTGAAGTGAACTGACAAACTCTAGTGATATTTCTGGTGTTTTGACTAATTAAATACATCGTTTTTGTCATTTGACTGATTATAAAACTGATGCGGCTTCAGTTTGGTCTAAATCTAGTGTCCATGTTGCATGTCTGATCCTTTAGTATCAGACAGATTATAAGTAAACTGATTACTCTGCTTTAATTTCATCTATTAAATGGTTCTGCATTCCAGTTTTCCTTCTTCCATTTGTAAGTCACAGATTAGGCTTTCATTCTTCTCATGTCAGAGAATACAAGGACAAATCTCACTACAGACGAACTATAATCAGCCCAGTTTTCCTTCCCCTTTTTTCTCTCAGCGGTTGGCTCGACAGCCACTGACCTTCTTTAGACCCTCACTAATGTGAGGTGATGACCCATCTAATTATTTTAATCTATCAGTGTCGAGTCTAAAATAGGATCTTCACACCTCTTTAAGGGATTAGCTGGGATTTTTTCAACTGGGGGTTGTAGGGAGTACTTGGACATAGTGTGTGTTTTATCTCGTGCTTGTACCATCTTACACTGAGCTCATGAAGGATCTATTACATGAAGGAGAACATTAAAAAAAGATTATGACAGCCTGGTCTCGGAGATTTATTCACAACACAGTGGGTTAGCAGTAGTCTGGTCGTTCATTCTGAAGGCTGATACTGGTTTTGTATTTTTGTGTCAGGTTTCTCCACATTAAAAGTAGTTGGTTTTCCATTGGACATCTGTGCAGAACTTTACCGATATTTATTAAATGTCGAAAAAACAGAAGTGCGTAATGTCAGTTTTTCCATTAAATCACAAATGCGAAGACTTGTTTATTTATTATCGTGAGATGACACGAGAAGTCATTCCATAAACATGGCGATGAATGCAAATATCACATTGATTTACAGATATATTCATTATTATTATTATTATTATTATTATTATTATTATTATTATTATTATTATTATTATACATTACCCCTCTATCCTGTACTAAATTAAAAAATGATTCAGTTTCCTAGTGTGTCCACCATGTTTCTTTTAAAACTATTCTCCTTCGCTAACTGTAACGTCTGTCAACATCCGTTTTGTTTTTATTCACGACTAGTTGTGAAAAAACGTGTTTCCATTGCAGTTATTATTAGTGTTTAGTAGACCTGTTGAATAATAAAATGAATGACATCAAACATAAAATCTTGGTCAAACGTTTTGGCAGCGACACAGATTGACGCTTTGTATAAGTAGGATTATTTGGCCAATAAAAGTGGTTTAATTACAGATGCATATTTGCAGAACTCTTGGCAGACAATACCAATGTTGCTTTCCGTTCACTTTATTTTGCTGTTATTTATTCTCCTTTCACATAGAAATCCACAGTGTAAGAACAAAAAAACAGTTGCTCTTTTTATCACATTATCACTAGTCGCTTTTCCATTGGACATCTGCGCAAAACTTTACCAATATTTACTAAATGTTGAAAAAACAGAAGTGCGTAGTGTCGATTTTTCTATTAAATCACAAATGATTGTGATTTGTTTATTTATCGTTGCGAGATGACACAAGAAGTCATTCCATAAACATGGCAACAAAGTAGTTAGTTGGTCGACTCCATGCAACACAGATGTGAAGCAGTTCTCAAAAACAGAGCTTATACAACTAAATATTAGTTTAGTGATTCACAGGAATGCTAAATCTTAATGTTTTTTTCAGTTTATTGAGTAAATATTTGAGTTTGGAATGAAAAATGCACACACTGCTATTTTTTTTTTAACAGCCCAATATCATTTTTCCGTCATTTTCTGTAAAGTAATTAAAATATTGATACATTTTTCTTCATGTTTTGATGTAAAATATAATGTGCAATGTTCCCAATGAATGGAATTAAAAATATTATCAGGATTTTGCGCTTTACTCACGTTTTGAAGAACACTGCTGTTATTTTGAACACAGCTGTAGGTATTCCATGAGTCTTTATAAACCAGCTAAAATCCTTGTGTTTTACTTTCAGGTGCGTCTTTATAATTACGCTTTTTCAATTCCACAGTCATTTCGTTTATAGCTCTCTTGGAGAACGCTCCCACTACATGGCATGGGTGTTTCATTGTACAGACCAGTCGTTCTCAAATGGGGGTACGTGTACCCCCAGGGGTACTTGGAACAAGCCCAGGGGGTACTTGAAATTTTTTTGGAAAAATACATTAAATTCATGAACTGAATAAAAAAAAATACAAAAAAAATGAATGAGAATTAATGCTCATACATATAATAAAATTGACTCTTGACCTTATTTTATTTCTTTTTTTCTGTATTATTATTGCTTGACATCTTGTTTACACTTTGGTACAATTTTAAGAATATTTCTATTTTATATATTCAAGATGTGTTTATTTGAGTAATTAAGTAATTTTTTTTTGTTGATGAAAGGTTCATTTATTCATTAGTGACTGATTCATTTATTTTTCTTACCAATGGAAGAAGACAATTTTCAGTTTATATTTTGCACATACATTTACTTATAAAGATTTGTTATTTTTAATGGGTTGAAGTTAAATATATGTGGTTTCTTTACAAAATTATGTAACACCTTTGGCACAGGAACAAATTTTGTCTCATTTTTCTTCAATCAAACATGCTAAAGTGAGAGTTGGGGGTACTCGGCTTAAAATATAGATTTCAGGGGGTACTACACTGTAAAAAGTTTGAGAACCACTGGTATAGACGCTAGTTCAGACCTACTGGGAGTCTCCACATCACCGAGGCTCCTCTGGTTCTTTTAGCATCGCCTGACATAAAAGTAGGCCATTGGACATGAGGGAATAGAAGCAGACTCGTGGCCGCATTCCCCAGTGAAGACAAGATCACTGAGGTAATACATGCCATTAGTTACCATCCCCAGTGCCCTACAATGGCAGACTGGCCACTGTGTGTGATGCTAAGGGTGTTCCCTGGAGCCGACGCCGGGGCTCAGAGACACCTTATTAACGCAACATTTGGAGAGATTGCTGAGCATGCAGAGTCTTTTTCGGGATCACCCTGCTTTACATACATGGGGACGCAGCTCCGGTCCCACATCTCCGGTTTATTTCAGATACGACTGCAAACTACAGCAAGTATCAACGACCACTATCATAACTTTTACTGGAGGACTCACCAGAAAAAATAGACTCCCTTTGTTATTTTAAGAAATGCTTTTTTTTGGTTTCGGATGTTTTTTTTTTCCTCCATTGGTCGTAGGATTGAGCACAGTTTTTTTGGAGTCAGTATTTTACTATTTGTCAGTGTTCCAGATGTTTAATTTCTGGACAAAAATAAGAAGAATTGGACTTTCTAAGATCATGACTACCAAATAAAACTGTAAAAATAACATAAGGTGTGAATACCGTGGCTGCTGCTCTGCACATTTCTGCATGTTCATTAAGGCTAAAAGCAAACAAAATACGTGGACCCCCCCCCCCCCCCCCCCCCCCCCAGTTTGTTTTACTTACCTATTTTAATTTCATTTATCCAGTGGTGATCATTTGTGTGTGAGTGGTTTTTTTATTAAATTTTTTTGTGTTTTGTTCTATTCTGTCTTCTCCTTCAAAAGTGAGTGGGAAGGGATAATGGCTTATTATTCATTTATAATAGCACAAATATATAGTAATATGATAATAATGATTATAAATAATAATATATATAGTAATATAATAGTACAACAATAATACACAATAATTCATTCATAGAAGCTGTTTAGATTAGATTAACCCTTTCATGCATGAATTACGAGAACCTTAGTTGAGATTTTTGTCCTCAGTGTTTTTTATTTGTCTTTAGGTTTCAAAAAAATAATGTAATTGAATTTTTTTTAATGAACCTATTTTTCATGGGGTTACAAAAATGTCCACTCAGCTGGACACCATGAGTTAAATTGTTAAAGCAAAGAAACATGTATTTAAAACTCATCATCAGAAAGTGAGATAATGTGTGAACACTATTAAGTAAAAACATTTTTAATGCTATTAATCTGATGTTTTCTCATATTTTAACATATTCTAAAACTAATTAGTTATTACTCACTTCATGAACATGATTTAAAAAAAAACAAAAACTTTTTTGTTTACAAAATCTGTTAATTACAGTTTTATAACAATTAGCAATAGAGTTACACGCCAACATGTTAGTGCAGATCAGGTTTATCAAGAACAGCAAAGTAGCAGTAATGTTATGTTCATGTATGGGATGGTGCATGTGTTGGCTGATATGGAACTAAAGCAACAAATCCAGAAGAGAACAGCTGTAGAGTAGCTGTCCACTGTAGTGACCACTATGCATGAAAGGGTTAAAACTGTTTCTCAAAATACACTGTATAAAGACAACTGTCTATTAACTTTCAACTAGAACACGTGGAAATATTGTACATGTTAGATATTACTATGTGTGTATGAAAATCCAATAAAAAGATTTACTTAAAAAAAAATTAAATAAATAAATAAATAAATAAATAAATAAATAATAATAATAATAATAATAATAATAATAATAATAATAATAATAAGTGTAAAACCTCTAATCGTATCTATGTGGTTTATAGAATTAGGAAAAGCAGAATTTAATTGATTTTTTGTGTCATTTGGTTGTTCAGATGCTCCATATTGAATGCATATGATTTAAGAACAAATGTTTGTTAGTTGTATTTATTCAGGTGATAATTATTTTTGAACACGTTTGCATAGTCAGTTAATGAAAAACAAATATATACCCTGAAAAACTCCCAAGGAAACATTAGAATAAAGGACTTTAACTTAGCAGCGAGGAGGAAAATTCCAAAAAACATAATTAAAAAAAAAAAAAAAAAAGGTGCAACTGTTTGAGTGATTTCTGAAAAAAATCTGACTGATTATGCTTTATGTAAAACTGCTTTTTTGCTCTTTTATTGCATGAAATATTCATAATGATGTCAGTCATAATGATCAAACTTAATTATGACGATTCAGTCCAAACCATGCGACCCACTTTAAGAAATACGTATTGTTAAATTTTAACACTTGTAAAAAAATAACAAGGTGTTCAAATTAAATGCCATGGACAGCACCTTTAATATAAAGACCCCCCCGGATACTGCAGACTCAGCTCTTTATTTAATCAGGATGTCTCATTAAGATGAAGGTCTCATTTGCAAAGGAGACAATCAGGCACATAAAGAGCACTTCCACTGAACACAGTTCGAAGCATTCGTACAAACAGGACCTCCTGACGTCTGCTGTTGAATGGACATGAGGCGCTTTCTCCTGAGTGCAGTGCTTGTCACTTTGATGAGCTCAGAACTACTGGTTGTCTGATAGTGGGTTTTAGAAAAGCTGATATATTAAAGATAGCTTGCGGGAAGGAAATGACAGATTAATTGGCCAATATCATCCTGCCTTTAATTTTGTCAGTGAAAATGCATTATGCTCCAGTCAACATAATAAATACCTGGAAATGAACATTACATTTTACTTTTTTATTCAAAGTGTTTTTATTACATATCGAGTCATCCAGAAAAGCATAATACAGTCATTGTTTTGTTTTTTTTTTGTTTTTTTGTTTTTTTTAAATACCCAAACCCACGGATATTCCTTTCCTGTTGCACCATAAAAACGATTACACTAGGTTACAAAAAAATGCTTTTTGCAAGTTGTCTGGGTTTTTTCAACTGAATTCGGACCATTTTGCACCGCTAAATCCAAAAATGACATCTGTTTTTTTCAATCAGATCAGGTTTTTTTGATCATTTGATTTTAAAAAATTTGATCTTCTCACAAAATTGATTACATTTTTGTGACTTTATCAGTTGATTTTTTTAAATAGTTCTCACCCAAAATAGGTTTTAAGAGAAAAAAAAAAAAAAATCATTTGATCACTTGATTCCTGTTAGGTACAATGGTGTATTCACCGCAGATGTAGCAGAATACGTCAGGCTTATTTTTGCAAGATCTTCTAGTCGAAGCCATTTCATTCATCTGTAATATTAAAAAAACATTAACCATAAATTGGCAAAAGTAAAATCTTCAGAACTCGTTTATTGCAAGAAATATGAAAGAATTTTGTATCATATGATGTGAAAATGCCCATAAATGTAAGCAAAAATGTTCAAAAGCCAATATGTAGCATAGTTCAGAAAGTTGACCTGATTGAGCAAAATTAATGTGATTTTTGGATTCAGCACACCAAAATTATCCTAAATCAGCTCAAAAAACTTAATAAATTTGTTGTTGACCAGTGTAATTGACAATAATAACAAACAAACAAACAAACAAATAAATAAATAAATAAATAAGGAACTCAGATATTAGTCCCAGACTCATATTAATAAGACTCCTCTGGAATAAGTGACAGATCGGCCTCTTATGTGATTCAGAACAGGTTGCCATGTACTGAAAAGCTTACTGGCACATCCTCTAATACACAGGTGTCAAACATGTGGCCCGGGGGCCAAATCTGGCCCGCCAAAGGGTCCAATTCCTGGGAGGAATTTGTGAAATGCAAAAACTACACTAAAGATATAAACAATCAAGGATGTTAGAATCATTTTAGGTCAATTCAATCTCAAGTGGGTCAGATCAGTAAAATACTGTCATAATAACCTATAAATAATTATGAAAAGTACAAATTTTTCTCTTCATTGTGTAAAAAAAAAAAAAAAAAAAAAAAAGTAAAATTACACAAAATATTTACATTTACAGACTAGCCTTTTACAAAAAATGTGAATAACCTGAAATGTCTGAAGTCTGTGGAGTTTTACCAATATTCTGCCTGTTCTTAAATGTTTTGTGTATTTGTAGATCCACTGTGATCTGTAAGTTGTGATGCACATGTATAAATGATAAACTAAGGCGTAATATTGTTAAAATTGCCCTTATTTTTCTTAAGACTTTTCAGGTTCATATTTGTTCATGTTGTGTTCAAGTACGGTTCGTAGATGTAAACATTTTCATTACGGAATTTGACTTTGTTCACTCAAAAACAGAGAAGAAAACTTTGGAGTTGACATTATTTCTAAGTTCTTATCCTATTATTTATATTGTTTTACTGGTCCGGCCCACTTTAGATCATATTAGGCTGAATGTGGCCCCTGAACTAAAATGAGTTTGACACCCCTGCTCTAATAGAATATATCAAATTTTGTTCCAGTGTTAAACGATGTAAAACAGGGGTGTCAAACTCATTTTACTTCACGGGCCACACACAGCCTAATATGATCTAAAGTAGGCCAGACCAATAAAATAATATAAATAATAGGATACAAACTCATAAATAATATCAACTCCATATTATTTTTCTATGTTTTTTAGTGAAAAAAGTCAAATTTCATAATGAAAATGTTTACATCCACGAACTGTACGTGAACATAACATGAACAAATATGAACCTGAAAATTCTTAAGAAAAATAAGTGCAATTTTAATAATATTACGCCTCACTTTATCATTTATACATATGCATCACAACTTACAGATCACAGTGGATCTACAAATACACAAAACATTTAGTGAGAGGCAGAATATTGGTACAATTCCACAGACTTCTCTTAAGAAATTTCAGGTTATTCACATTTTTTGTAAAAGGCTAGTCTGTAAATATAAACATTTTTGTGTAATTTTACTTTTTTTACACTACAACAAAGAGAAAAAATTGTAGTTTTCATTATTTATAGGTTATTATGATAGTATTTTACTGATCTGACCCACTTGAAATCAAATTGACCTAAAATGATTCTAACATCCTTGATTGTTAATATCAGTGTAATTTCTGCATTTCACAAATTCATGCCAGGGGCCAGATTGGACCCTTTGGTGGGCCAGTTTTGGCCCCCGGGCCGCATGTTTGACAGCTGTGATGTAAAAGATGGAATGAACATTAAATTTTAATGGTAAAAATACACAAGAAGTTTTTTTTTGTTTGTTTGTTTTTTTAAGCTATGGATCGTTTTCAGCTCAAAGTCAGAATTTCCAACGGCGACAGCTCAGGATGCACCGATCTGACTTTTTCAGTTCTGCTACCGATGCTGGGGCCTTGTGTATCGGTTGATACCCAATATCGATCTGATATTGTTGATTTAAGAAGCTACAAGCCTTTCCTGTGGAATCGATATCTATTCGCACCAGTTTATTGGTGTCTCTCTACACTCAAAAAAATAATTAAGCCAAAAACGTTGACTTTATGTATTTTAATTACATGTACATTTTCCATGTAATTTTGTTACATAAGTTTAATGTAAAGAGTTGCATTTAATACAATGTTTTTTCTATCATATTGAGTCAATATGAATAAATTAAATACCTTCAGTCAGATTTGCTGTAGTTAATGCAAACTTTTACATAAACTGTGTTTGACTGTGACGCTCAGCCTTATTATGTGATCTAGTTAATAAAGTTAACTTTACTTGTTTAGATTCACTTTATACTAAGCATATTCACATTATGTTTGACTTTTTCGTATAAATAAACTTTAAATTTCATATATTTCAGTTACATTTTACTTTAAAATATTACTTCATGCTTATTAGAGCCAAGAATCATTTTTTTGAGTGTAGTTACTGCTGCAGTAAGTGATATTGTGGGAAAATATTCCATAATTATCTTTAAGCAGATTGTAACTCAAGTGGCCTGAGAGGAAACTAGAGTTCTACCCAGTTCTGGGGGCAGATTGTGTCCAATCACAGGTGTTTTTAGATATTTGGGAGGCTGTTCTAGTCTGTTCCTCAACACAGAAGTACCACTGGTTCATCTTTTTTTTTTTTTCTTCTTCTTAACTCTTTCCCCGCCAGAGCATTTTCCAGTGAGTTGGTAGCCAGCGCCAGCCGTTTTGGTCATTTTCACTAATCTTTGGAGGCTCACTGAAAATGTTGTGTTAGGAGTATGTGAACACTGAATACATCAAAAGAAAGAACAGAACTTCAACTTTTAAACACAAAAAACTATTTTATTCTATCTTTATTCGTTCGTGAGATATAAACATTTGAATATTGGTCATTTTCAGGAAAAAAACTGAATTTTGAGCAAAAAGCTGAGAAAATTGCATTTTTTTCAAAGATATTGATTTTCAAGAGAAAACTGATTTCCTATTTACATTTTTGACTCTTTCTTATTTACCAACAGTAACACTGTCTTCAAAATCACAAAATAAAATAATAATAACAGCAATAATAGTAACAAACAGCTCTAAGATATCCCATCATTCCACAAAATGTTAGGGGAATCCACACCAAACTTTAGACCGAACATCTTGTAAAGCACCAGGTTCCTTCTAAACTTTGCACATTTACATACATCAGTTATAAGTCTAACACATAGTAGTTTAGCTTTTGGATATAAACACCTCAATATTCCTCATTTTCAAGAAAAAAAGAAACAAATGCACTAAATACTGTAGATTTCTGGCCTTTGGCTGCACCAGGTCCTCCTGTTGGACCAGCTGCTGTGTTTGATCTGTAAATAATTATATGGACATCTAGTTATTTATCTCTGTATGAATATATGTATTTATTTATTTCATACAAAAGCCAAATCCAACAGTGTCTTCCATGTGTCCTGCTGACATTCTACAGCTGAATATGTTCTGTGTCCTCAGTCTGAATCTGAACTCACTCTAACAGATGCAGACTAGCTTTCCTTTGTCTTGTCCCATGTCTGTCTTCTCCTTGAATGTCCTCTACAAATGTCTCTTTTCTCTTCCTCCTGTCTGTCATTTTCTCCGTGTCGCTCTGTGCCCCCGCCCCCCCCCCCCCCCCACCCGCACCTCCGTGTCGGACCTGAGCCGCTCCTTGTTTCCCGTGTTCCGTGTCCGTCTCCCTCACCTTCTGTTTCTCCGTTCCTGTCTCTAAATGGTTCTTCTGTAGCTCCATCATATATTGAATTGTCAGACTCTGTCTCCATAATCATCTTTAAGGCTTTTGAAACTGCGCGCGGTTCCTGCAGTCTTCATTTCCTCATTCAGTGACTGCCGCTGGATGCGTTGCCATGGGATACGGAGACTCCAGTGCAAAAACGTTAAACCCGGCCCGTCATTTTTCCGAAAAAGCTGCTTAATTGTTTGTTTTTGGACTAAGGAAAGTAATTCACATGATCCACAACACCTCCAACTACAGTATAACAGTGAAAACACGGATTGACGGAAAATCTCGTCATTGGCGGGGAAGCGTTGGGAAGCAATTGACGGAATATCTCGTCAATGGCGGGGAAAGAGTTAATGTATCTACTGATTTGAACCAAAAGGAAAGAGCTGCAGATTCTGGTGTTCTTCCTTCTCATGTTCAGCTCCTGTAGGTTTAAAGTCTAATATGCCTTCTATTTGACAGTGATGCCTGCTCTGAATAACCTGAAACTAAAGTTCACTTTTAAGTAAAACCACAAGAAGGAAATGAGGTAGAATGTGAAAGTGCCCTGTAACCTCTGGAGACTGTCGAAGAGAAATGAGTGTCAGACACATTGTTATCGCCTCTCTTTACGGCATCACTCAGGGGACAACAGCTGCATGTATATGGAAGCTGTGTGTTGGGCCCAGTGTGTGCTCTTCAAAGTCACCCTCTATAAATCAATGTCAGATCGTATGAGTTTAGACAATTATCACATAGGACAGCCACCTATGCAGACATATAGAGTGACTGGGAGTCAATTATCGCTGTGTGACTGCTTAATTTTCACTCTTGGTCTGATCCAGCACCTGACAATTCACGAGAAGGGAAGAAAAGAGCAACAGAAAGATATGAAGTAATATAGTGAAATGTTCCATATGAAGGGCAGGTTGTTTATGTTAAGTATGTACTGCCATTGAAACACAGTATTAGGCAGAAATGAAGGAACAGGGTGTGTTAAAAAAAAAAAAAAAAAAAAAAAAAAACAACTCGGTGCGTAATAGCAACATGTGGAGTGCGATCTTTTACGTATCCCCATAAGGAAAAAAAAAAGAAAATCACACACGGTGAGGTCTGGGGATCTCGTAGGCCAAGCACAAAAAGCAAGGTGTTGGGCCCCTTCTGACCAGTCCATCGCTGGGGCACTTTATCATTTAAAAAAGCTCCAACTTAGAAAACTCCTCTTTCAAATGCAACTGTCCGCAGTGGTGACCGACATCCATGACGCATTGAAAATGTCATGTGATTCAGTCATGGGGCCGTGACCGTGGACCCCTAAGGGTTAAGCCCTATCGGCCCGCCCGCAGACTGAAAAAATTATATTAACCCTTTCATGCACGAATTATGAGAACCTTCATCAAAATTTTTTCCTAAGTGTTTTTATTCCTCTTTAGGCATGAAAAAAACAATGCGATTGAAAATTTTCTTCTGGAAAAAAAAAAAAAAAAAAAAAAGATAAATAAATAAAATAAAAATAATTTTAAGAATGTAAAAAATACATAAAACTAGAAACACTCGGAGAGCGCAGACCTCCGCCAAGGCTGATCAGTGCCCCCCCCCCCCCCCCCCCCCCCCCCCCCCGTGGGCCCCCCCACCCCCGATCACCACCAAAATTTAATCATTTCTTCCTTATCCCATTTCCAACAAACCCTGAAAATTTCATCAAAATCTGTCCATAACTTTTTGAGTTATGTTGCACACTAACGGACAGACAAACAGACAGACAAACAAACAAACAAACAAACAAACAAACAAACAAACAAACAAACCCTGGCAAAAACATAACCTCCTTGGCGGAGGTAAAAATAATATTGAAAACAATTTCTTATGAGCCTTTTTTTCATAAAGTGGCAAAAATGTGCACTCAGCTGGACACCACATGTTTAATTTCTGATGCACAGAAACATGTATTTACTGATAAATTGTGTGAAAACTATGGGGAGGATTTGTGATTCTGGGGGTTTATGCTCAGGAGAGATCTACATAATGATACCAATTCCTGCCAGAAAAGATAAGGAGTGTCTTAAAACTTTAGTAAAGATATGTCTAAAAAAAAAATAAAAAAATAAAAAAAATCCATGAATATACAAAAGAACAGCTGTAGAATAGCTGTCCACTGGAGTGACCACTGTGCATGAAAGGGTTAATATTCTATACTATAAAAATATAATAAATCAGGACAATGGATGTTTTTTTTCAACTTTTGCTCAAAGTTTAGACCCTAATGTTAATCAAAGTACATCAAAAGTGTATTTTAGTGCAAACTTTAATGTTCAAATATGATTTTTCATCTTTGTGGGGTGAAATATACGCTATTAAAAATCTCCAGCACGAACAATTAATTGATGTATATCATCGTCAATCCAGCCGAAAAACAACGGGCGTGTTGAGCTGCATTATGTAATAAATGCCCGGTATGCAATAAAAGTTCAAAATGTAATAAGAATGTCACGTCATCTTGTAATAAAGCCACATTATGTAATAAACTGACGCATTTTGTAATAAACTACCTCAATGCATTATGTAGTAAATTTTTTCGCATTATGTAGTTAGTTATTACAATTTGAGAAATTTATTACAAAATGCACTTGACACAGTTTTATTTTCAGGAAAATCTAATGTGCTAAATTAATCTTTAAACTGTGTGGTTAAAGTTCTGATGACATTACCTGTAGCTCCTGTGACTAATTTCTTCTAAATTGCTCTGAAATTATATTAATTTGGATTGTTATTACAAAATGAACCATGTTATTACATTTTTTAATAAAAATGTGTCAAGTGCATTTTGTAATAAATTTCTCAAACTGTAATAACTTACTACATAATGTGAAAAAATTTACTATATAATGCGGTGACGTAGTTCATTCTTATTACATTTTGAACTTTTATTCCATAATGGGAGTTTATTACATAATGTGGCTCAACAAGGCGAGGATAAAAAATTCTAATTTCTCTTTTAGTTTGTTCCAGTTTACTCAGGCATAGTAATAGATACAATATTTTAGACAATGGGAATAGATTCTGTGAGGTCTGTAAATGTCCACAGACACCAAGAACATCCATATGAACCTTATTAATGTGAAGGAATTCTTCATTTACTTTGGGTATGTCTGTTTAGGCGTTTTTCCCCTGAGAATATGGTCAGGGTTAAACAGGTTAAGTCTGAGCCATCACATCAGCCATCTGACCCTTTAAAAAGCGATAATGGTCAAAATGACGAATATTGAAGCCGATAGTCGGTCGACTCCGACTCTAAACATCAGAAATGTGAACTCCTACGGCAGATCTATCACGTCATAGGTACCTGAGAATAACTGAACCCTTATGCTGCATCAATAGTATGCGTGCCTCTGGTCGGGGAACCATAAACGGACCTTCAGGCCAAACCCATTCCCCGTCTACAGCACCTTTATAAAGCCAGCAGTGCACAGATTCTTCTAGCAGGCTTTCTAATTTGACCGAGGCCAGGGGAGAGTTAGCTGGTCATCTGTGGGATGAGCAGGGCAACAGGGTTATTGATTTCTGCTTGTTTTTGTTTGGAAGGCGAGCTTGTCATAGCAGCTCTCCAGATGTCCAGATAGACTGCACACAACAGCAACAACAGTCATTTAATCCAGGAGGCATGAGGAGCAGATCCACAGACAGAGCTCTCAAAGGTTAAACCTGATGCTTATCGTCATGTAATTAAACAAAGAGCGCCGGTCCTACTGGGATGGACACAAAGGTGCTTTTGTCCTGTTTTTCATGTGCTGAAGCTACTTTCAGATGATGCTGGATGAAACAGAGTCCCACGTTAACACTTGTCTAAGTCGTCTGGTAATGCAAACTGAAGTAGTCGGTTTTGTTCCGGCTTCCTGCTAGGCACAAATATCCAACGGCGGCCTAATTACCACACTTCGGGTTCACATTTCAACAGACGCATGCGAGAATCCTGAATATTTTGACCAAACTACTCCATTTCCAGGTGGCTGCAGCCCACTCACTGGTTTCATCTCTGTGTGAATGCACAGTGGAAATCCAACCTGCCCTGTCTTATTGGCTCCTCAGGCTGTCGTTACTCACTTTTCCCTTGAAATCCCACACCAGGCAGTCGGACCAGTGAGTTACCTGGACCAGTTCAACATCGTTACTCAAGTACAAGAACAAAAGGACAAGCTCTGAAGTAGAGCCCGACCGATATGGGATTTTTGGGGCCGATGCCGATATTGGGGGCTAAAAAAAGCCGATATCTGATATATCAGCCGATATCCGATAACACTGGTCTGCAAGAAAAATACTTCCAGAATAAAAGTAATGAAATTTTACCACATGAGAGTCACTGATAAAGAAAAAGCAAGTCAAAAATGCTGGTTGGCTGAACTTTCCAAGATACAGCCTTGGGTCAAAATGTGAAATTCAAGAATTAACGAGAAAATGGGTTTGACTCCAAAGGAATATTTGTCTCAGAGCTACAAGATCTACTTCAAAAAACACTGTCTGCACATTAGAATACATTCACTTTACAGGTTCTATTTAGTGGAAGATTTATAAAACTATTATATAAATGTACATAAACCAATATATATATGTGTAATAACACTTAATCATATACCTTGAAAACATCAGCAAACCGGCACTTTTATATATAATATATAATATCTCAGAATCGTGCGTTAAAGACCCAGTGCGACTTTTGTGGTGCATATTTTACTTTTCTTCTGGGATGTATCCCCATTTATTGTAACATTATCTTCTATATTTTGCATTTTATTCAGTGAAAATCAGGTATATTCCTATGTTTAATTAAGCGATCATATAGATGTTCATAAAAATTCTTATTAGAGTTGAGGGTTATTGTATGAAAAATGTAGAAAACGGAGGAAAAAAATGACTTTTTCAGCCAAATCGATCAATAATTGAACATCAACCAAGCGTCATTTATCAAACTGCATTGTTTTTTTCCGGTGAATCGATGTAGAAGATGATGGTGTTTTCGCGTCGACTATGGAGCCTCTGAACGTCCAAATGGGTCATATGTGATGACCATGAAAAGATGACAAACTGTATTTTACACCAATTACACTGGTCTACAAGGAAAATGCTTCCAGAATAAAAGTAATGAAATTTTACCACATGAGAGTCACTGATTAAGAAAAATCAAGTCAAAAATGCTGGTTGGTTGAACTTTCCAAGATACAGCCTTGGGTCAAAATGTGAAATTCAAGAATTAAGCAGAGAATGGGTTTGACTCCAAAGGAATATTTGTCTCAGAGCTACAAGATCTACTTCAAAAAACACTGTCTGTACATTAGAATACATTCACTTTACAGGTTCTATTTAGTGGAAGATTTATAAAACTATTATATAACTATTATATAAATGTACATTAGAATACATTAGAATACATTCACTGTACTGGTTCTATTTAGTGGAAGAACCAGACACGTTTGAGACAAATAGTCCACATAATTGTAAAGGTCTAAATGCCATCTTAAACAGACTCAAAAGGGCAAAATTTGGTTTCAAATATTTTTAAATGAAAAATATAAAAAACTGCTGCATTATGGATGGACAAAAAATTTAACATCTATTTTTTGCAGGAATTACAAAGTTCTCTTAAGTGAAGTTCCTCTGACATTTTCATCCTAAAATGTATTCAGTGTATACCTTAAACCCTCTATTTTACAACCGAATAATTGGTGAGAGGAAAAAAAATATTTGATCAAACTTAAATAGCAAGAGTTTTTGGAAAAATGGCAGCGTCACAGATGGACAACAAAAGTCAACATCAAATTAAAGATTTTTTTTTATTTCAATTATCAATATCATATACATGTTTTTACAATATTTACAACATAAAAATAACATTAACATTATATTCAAATCAGTTGTATAGATATATGCATTTATTAATTTTAAACACTGTTTAGAATATGACAAATAATATAATAGTCAAATATCAATGTATTTGTAAGCATCTTTGAGTACTTAGAAAAGCGATATATAAAACCGATGTAGTATTATTAATTATTATTATTATTATTATTATTATTATTATTATTATTATTATTATTATTATTATTATGAATAAATTTAGTTTATTTATGAGAGTTTATAAAATGAACCCAGAATGATGGCACAAAACTGTCACTTTTCAAACATTCACACTAAAACTCCTGAATTTTTTTTCCACAAAGTTTTTCTCATTTCAAAATACATTTTCCTGAAAATATAAATAATTGCCTACCCAAAAATATATGATTGGTGCCCTCTAGTCAAAGCTATTGGACGTTCCTTTAATCTGAGTACAGATATATTATTATTTTCATAGATGATTCACTGTTTTTCACCCTCACATACAGTAACTTTCAAGGAGACTGAAGCTAAAATAGAGTTTCTATTTCTGGCCTTTGTTTTGAGGCTGAAAACAGACTTGTTGCTTCCACTTTTATGTCTGTGCTCGATTATGGGGATATGATTTGAAATGAATGGGTCTGCTGATTCTGTTTATCACACTCATTATTCTCTCATATGCTCCAGTTGGATGGACAGATTTGTTTTTTTCTCATTAAAAACAGTGTGATTGTGTCTTACTTATAAGGCTCTCATAAAAAGTCCTCACTTACGTTGGAGATGTTCAATAACCCCCTGTTCTGTGACGGCTCCACAGCAGTTTGTCTGTGTCACCAGGCAACTGCCACCAAAAGTCTCCAGCTCCAGGAAACTTGTTCCATCTTATATTGGCAACTTTTAAGTTAACGGAGGTGTCGTCACACATCATCTGACATGTGACATGTTTTATTACAGTAGTGAACATGCTTAGGCTTCTGAAGTTCATCACTGCCATTGAGATGTTTCCATGTATTCATTCATGCATATGTTTACAAGCAGATATATAGATTCTAAATCCTACAGGTGGATGCTGAGGTGGTGGCACATGACAGGAGTACGCAGGAGCATCCAGCCCCAGATGACAGACAGAAGTACTACAAAAGGCACTGTTTTAATATGGTGCATGACTGAGAAGCAGCTGCACTGAAAGAATTATCAGTATGAATGAAGCTACAGTGTTTTCATTCATTTACAAAACTTTACTAAACCAGGAAAAAAAAACACGAGCTGAGATTAAAAATGTCGTTTGCCTTCCTTTCCTACTTGGAAATTAACTGGTACAGTAACTAACATTGTTAAATGAGCTTTGTTGTCAACGAGTGTTCATGATTGTATGTGATCAATGTTTGAGCTGGATGATCAATAAAATTAGTTTAAAAAAGAAAAAATATATTTTGTAAGTGTCCTGGCCAAGACAACATCAGCTGCAAGAAATAGATATTTTAGAAATGAATTCAAAAATGCAGATAGATAGATAGATAGATAGATAAAAGTGAATTTAGACATAATAATAATAATAATAATAATAATAATAATAATAATAATAATAATAATAATAATAATAATAATAAATTTTTCCCAATCTGATAGTTGCAGTTGGTCCAAGCTAGCCTTTTTTTTTTAACAACTTTTAAATTAAATCAAATTTTATTTATATAGCGCCAAATCAAAACCAAAGTTATGATTTGGTTTAGTTATGAGTTATCTATTTATTGTTTTGTTTTGTTTTTTTTAAATCAGGGACAATTGACATGGCTGTAAATGCACCAGAGGTCGCCTAATAGGTGTTTTTCTTCTGCAGTCCCTGAACAGATGTTGAATTAACAACACGATGAAACTTTACATATAGTGCTGGTCTCTTAATAGGCTTGATTTAAGCTTTTTTTTATATATATTATTCCTTTAGTGGGATGGATTATTTATTTATTTATTTATTTATTTATATGTTTCTTTACTTGTAATTGAAAAACTAGTAAGACCGCCAAGGTTTTACACAAACTTAAGGAAAATGCAATTTTGTCTCAATTACATATAGTGTTGCTTGTTTTCTTTCACAAATAACTGTAAGAATTATGGTTAAAATCATGAAAAACAAGTGGTTCCCAGCACAACAAACCCCGCCCCTCACACAAATTGAAACTTATGTTGGCATCGATCCAGCTGATGTCAACGTATCAGTCGTCTCTATATATGTGTAGATAGATAGATAGACAGATAGACAGATAGATAGAATTCCATCAAAGGACCAGTGGATATCCACAACTGAAGAAATACTTCTAATAGAAAAATTAACACAGACTGAGACTGGAGGAAGCACAAGTGGATAAAAAGTGGAATAAATGGACTGTATTTACACAAAATAAATAGAATGACTGCTGTTACCTGGGCTCATTGTTTTTTTTTTGTACTTAATCATGCTCTCGTTTGTCTGTTTTTTTTTGTTTGTTTGTTTGTTTTGTTTTGTTTTGTTGTTTTTGTTTGTTTTTTGGGGGGTCTCTTGTTTGTCTTTTTTTTGGTTACTGTTACAATTCTATATAAAACTCGATAAAGATTTAAGTTACAAAAAAAAAAAAAAAAGACAGATGATAGATGATACAGCCCAAACAGGGACACAAACCTACACTACTACAACAGCCGAACACAAACACTGAACGAAAGCAGCTCCTTCACCATCCACTGAAATCTGACAACAGCTGTAGTCCCACTATTATCCAAAAAAAAAAAAAACGACAGCAGCTTCACATAAACTACACCAGGCATCGAAGAAACGTCCAACGTCCTCACTCAACCACGACAATAAACGCACATGTGGAGGGTGACAAATAACTGAATTTCTCTGTTAACAGAGTAAAAAGCGTCAATCACCCGTCCATCTGTGGGTCAAATCCACACATGAATGTCCTCAATGAAGAGCTGCTTCTCTGTGGGAACTCTGAAGTCTGTTGTTTGTACGTCTTTTTATGTCGTTCTATATTCCACATACGTTCATGGGTGGAAAACCTACATAAACATGCTAGCTAACTGTTAGCCGCTCAAACCAATGCGTGAAAAACTGAGCAAAACTGTATCTGCTGGAGGTAAAGGACGGTTAAACGTCCTCAGAGCCTTAATGATAAGAAAACTAGGGATGCACCGATACTAATACCAGTGTCGGGTATATGGTCCGATACTCAGGGTGTGTACTTGTACTCATACTCGTAAAAGTACTCTGATACAACCGCACCGATACCACTTATGGCAGCGTGACATTCACAACCCCTTTAGCCCGATCGGCCCGCCCGCAGGCCGAAAAAATTGTATTAATATTCATCTACTATAAAAATATAATAAATCAGGACAATGGATGTTTTTTTCAACTTTTACTCAAAGTTTAGACCCTAATGTTAATAAAAGTACATCAAAAGTGTATTTTAGTGCAAACTTTAATGTTCAAACATGATTTTTAATCTTTGTGGGGTGAAATATACGCTATTAAAAATCTCAGACACAAACAATTAATTGATGCATATCATCGTCAATCCAGCCGAAAGAAAAACTGGCGAGGATAAAAAATTCTAATTTCTCTTTTAGTTTGTTACATTTTAATCAGGCATAGTAATAGATACAATATTTTAGACAATGGGAATAGATTCTGTGAGGTCTGTAAATGTCCACAGACACCAAGAACATCCATATGAACCTTATTATTGTGAAGGAATTCTTCATTTACTTTGGGTATGTCTGTTTAGGCGTTTTTCCCCTGAAAATATGGTCAGGGTTAAACAGGTTAAGTGCAGCAGGTACGCAGTGTAGGAGTAATGTTAGCAGTGTGGAGATTTTTCAAAATAAATGACAGTGACAAAAGTAATGTTAAAGACACAGACGGATATGGACGGAGTGTTCTGTCCGTCCTCTGCATGCATTCCATCTGTTTTTCAGGTGCTCGTGGATTCGTACCCAGATGGAGAACACCAGCACAAAGAGCGACTGTGTGAGTTACAAGAAAAACTACTGATATATTAATGACAGCTACCCTCACCAGTATCAACATCAGCATTGACATTAGTGTTGCCTCTGTCATCTCCATGTATGTTATTACTATTGTCTTCTTCTCAAAAACTTTACTTTTCTTCACTGTATTTGTCCAGTACGGTTAATTCAGAGCAGTGCCCCCTGGTGGATTGATTGAGAAACATCCATTCCAACGCATTAAATGTCAGTAGCAGCACTTTGTTACAGTAGTCGCTTTTCCATTGACCCTCAAATTGCGCAAATAAAATAAAAATAAAACATAAAAATTTGCCTAATGGAAAAATGACAATTTCGCCAAAAGTGTCTTTTTTTTTATTAAAAGTTTTTGCGTTAGCAAGAGGTGGTTTTTTGGGTGTAGCGCAAATGGTATATCATGCAAAACTGCAATGGAAAGACCTTTTTTCACAGCTAGAGTCAGGTGAATTAAAAAAGGGATGTTGACGTACGTTACAGTAAGCGAAGAAGAAACATGTTGCAGTATGTGTGGACACACCAGGAAACCCGATCATTTTTAAATTTAGTACAAGATAGAGGGGTAATATATAATAATAATGAATATATCTATAAATCAACACCATATTTAAATTTGTCTCCATGTTTATGGAATGACTTCTCGTGTCATCTCGCGATAATAAATAAACAAATCATCGCATTTGTGATTTAATGGAAAAAACAACATTACACACTTCTGTTTTTTCGACATTTAAGAAATATCGGTAAAGTTTTGCGCAGATGTCCAATGGAAAAGCGACTAGTCAGACTAATGACAAGGACAATAAAGCACATTTTCAAAATGAACTAAAAACTGTAATGGGATATTTAACCCCTTTAGCCCTATCGGCTCGCCCGCGGGCTGAAAAAATTATATTAATATTCATCTACTATAAAAATATAGTAAATCAGGACAATGGATGTTTTTTTTTCAACTTTTGCTCAAAGTTTAGACCCTAATGTTAATAAAAGTACATCAAAAGTGTATTTTAGTGCAAACTTTAATGTTCAAACATGATTTTTAATCTCTGTGGAGTGAAATATACGCTATTAAAAATCTACGACACGAACAATTAATTTATGCATATCATCGTCAATCCAGCCGGAAAAAAACAGGCGAGGATAAAAAATTCTAATTTCTCTTTTAGTTTGTTCCAGTTTACTCAGGCATAGTAATAGATACAATATTTTAGACAATGGGAATAGATTCTGTGAGGTCTGTAAATGTCCACAGACACCAAGAACATCCATATGAACCTTATTGTTGTGAAGGAATTCTTCATTTACTTTGGGTATGTCTGTTTAGGCGTTTTTCCCCTGAAAATATGGTCAGGGTTAAACAGGTTATGTCACAGGTGTCAAACATGCGGCCCGGGGGCCAAATCCGGCCCACCAAAGGGTCCAATCCGGCCCGCGGGATGAATTTGTGAAAAGCAAAAATTATACTAAGATATGAACAATCCTTTTAGTTCAGGTTCCACATTCAGACCAATTCAATCTAAAGTGGACAGGATTCAGTAAAATACTATCATAATAACATATAAATAATGACAACTCCAATTGTTTCTCTTTGTAAATGTAAATATTTTCATGTATTTGCACTTAAACAAAGTATAATTTTGCAAAAAAATGCAAATAACCTGAAATGTCTTAATAGAAGCAAGTACAATTTTAACAATATTCTGCCTGTTATTAAATGTTTTGTGTATTTGTAGATCTACTGTGATCTGTATGTTATAACGCACATGTGTAAATGATAAACTGAGGCAGAATATTGTTAAAATTACACTTATTTTTTCAGTTTGTTCATGTTATTCACATCTTTTGAAAGGATAGTTTGTAGGTGTAAACCTGTTCATAGTGTAAATTTACTTTTTTCGCTGTAAAACATAGAGAAAAGTTTGGAGTTGACATTATTTATATATTATTATGTTATTATTTTACTGGTCCGGCCCATTTCTGATCAAATTGAGCTGAATGTGGAACTGAACTAAAATGAGTTTGACACCCCTGGGTTAAGTACTCATATCAGTACTCGGTATCGGCAAGTACTCAAATGTAAGCACTTGTACCTGTACTCGGACTGGAAAAAAGTGGTATCGGTGCGTCCCTAAAGAAAACCATGTTCCAAAGCCTTGTGAAATCTCTTTTGTAATAACTTATTTCTCTGAAGGTTCTAATGAGACACAGTCTGATTAAAGACGGAGCGCTCTCTCCAGTCGACACCACGTCCAAAGGTCACGCACATGCACATACACAATTAGAGCCGGGCTCCCAGCTCACACTCTAAAGGTTATTCCATGTTAACAATCATTTTAATCTTTCACATCTCCACCTGTAGCTATGCACCTTTCATTCTCACATGGTGCGTTCACTGCCTTCGCTGTAAAAAAGTTTGCCTTTGAATTGACTCATTCAATTAAACAAAAACAGCGTGAGAAGAAAACCTGTTTTGTTTTGTTTTTTTCTCCTTCCTCGTGTCTCAGAGGGTCGGATTATTTCAACATGTTTGCGTGGAAACATGTCTATCAGTGTTTCAGTGGAAGCGCCGACGCTGTGGATTCCAACTGTAACCAGCTTGTTTCATGTCTGCACGGTTTAAGGGATTCACGTCCTCTGCTTGTTTTCAGCGAATTAACCACCTGTTCCATTATAGTGGGCTCCAAAACAATTATCCTCATTTTCAGATGCTTATACAATAATTAAAACATAATTATGAGTATTATATTGCATTTCTGGAGGTAAAACCCTGCTTAAACCTTACACAATGAACCTTTGTATACTTTAGAATCACAGGATAATCTTTTTTTCTGGAGAGCTAAAGGTTCAACCTGTTTTCAATTCCAAGTTTTCACATACTAATACTAACTCATGAGCCCTGAACAACAACAAATGTGAAATTATGGAATGATACCGATATATTAAATGACACTTTGGCTGATAATTAATGTTTGGTGTTGTTTTTTGACATATTTTATTTTCAGTTTTATATGTAATTTAACCCATAAAGGCCCAGCGCTACTTTTATGGAAGTTTTCTCGATATTTAACTTTTCTCAAGTGATTTATCACCATTTATGATAATACTATCCTCTGTATTTTGCATTTTTTCAGGTATTTTTCTACACTTAATTTACTGATCATATAGATGTTGATAAAAGCTCAGATTAAAGTTGAAGATTGTTATGATATAAACGTAGAAAAAGTGACTTTTTCAGGAAAGATATCAATAATTGAATGCAAAAACAAGTATCTCCATCCACTGTCATTGATCCAACTCCACAGGTTTTACAGGTGCATCAGTGTTGTAGAAGATGACAGTGTTTCCATGGTAACTATGGAGCCATAGTTTTGATGTCTTTGGTGAGAATCTACAATGTAAATAGTCATAAAAATAAAGAAAAAAATTTTGACTGGTAGTGTACAACAAATGTGAAATTAAGGAATGATACTGATATATCAAATGACACTTTGGCAGATAATTAATGTTTTGTTTTGTTTTTTTGTAATATTTTATTTTCAGTTGTATATGCAATTTAACCCATAAAGACCCAGCAAAACTTTTGTGGCTGTTCCCAAATTAATTTTTCTCTATTTTCTCAAGTGATTTATCACCATTTATTATAATATTATCCTCCGTATTTTGCTTTTTTTTTTCAGTCAAAATCAGGTATTTTTCTATAATTTATTTACTGATCATGTAGATGTTGATAAAAGCTCAGATTAAAGTTGGGGTTATTGTAATAAAAACATAGAAAAGGTGACTTTTTCAGCAAATGTATCAATAATTGAATGTAAAAACAAGTATCTCCATCCACTGTCATTGATCCAACTCAACAGGTTTTACAGGTAAATCAATGTTGTAGAAGATGACAGTGTTTCCATGGTAACTACGGAGCCATAGTTTTGATGCCTTCAGTGACAATCTACAATGCAAGTAGTCATGAAAATAAGAAAAATGTTTTGACTGGTAGTGTACAACAAATGTGAAATTAAGGAATGATACTGATATATTAAATGACACTTTGGCAGATAATTAATGTTTTGTTTTGTTTTGTTTTTAGAAATATTTTATTTTCAGTTTTATAAGCAATTTAACCCATAAAGGCCCAGCACTACTTTTATAGAAGTTTTCTCGATATTTAACTTTTCTCAAGTGATTTATCACCATTTATGATAATACTATCCTCTGTATTTTGCATTTTTTCAGTGAACATCAGGTATTTTTCTACATTTGATTTACTGATCATATAGATGTTGATAAAAGCTCAGATTAAAGTTGAAGGTTGTTATGATATAAATGTAGAAAAAGTGACTTTTTCAGCAAAGATATCAATAATTGAACGTAAAAACAAGTATCTCCATCCACTGTCACTGATCCAACTTCATTGGTTTTACTGGTGAATCAATGTTGTAGAAGATGACAGTGTTTCCATGGTAACTATGGAGCCATAGTTTTAATGTCTTCGGTGAGAATCTACAATGTAAATAGTCATAAAAATAAAGAAACTGACTGGTAGTGTACAACAAATGTGAAATTAAGGAATGGTACTGATATATCAAATGACACTTTGGCTGATAATTAATGTTTTGTTTTGTTTAATGAAATATTTAGTTTTCAGTTATATATACAATTTAACCCATAAAGGCCCAGCGCTACTTTTATGGAAGTTTTCTCGATATTTAACTTTTCTCAAGTGATTTATCACCATTTATTATAATATTATCCTCTGTATTTTGCATTTTTTCAGGTATTTTTCTACATTTAATTTACTGATCATATAGATGTTGATAAAAGCTCAGATTAAAGTTGAAGATTGTTATGATATAAACGTAGAAAAAGTGACTTTTTTTAGCAAAGATATCAATAACTGAACATAAAAACAAGTATCTCCATCCACTGTCATTGTTTCAACTCCATTGGTTTTACTGGTGAATCAATGTTGTAGAAGATGACAGTGTTTCCATGGTAACTATGGAGTCATAGTTTAGATGCCTTCAGTGAGAATCTACAATGTAAATAGTCATAAAAATAAAGAAAAAACTTTTGACTGGTAGTGTACAACAAATGTGAAATTAAGGAATGATACTGTTATATCAAATGACATTTTGGCAGATAATGTTTTGTTTTGTTTTTTTGTAATATTTTATTTTCAGTTTTATAAGCAATTTAACCCATAAAGGCCCAGCACTACTTTTACAGAAGTTTCCTCGATATTTACCTTTTCTCAAGTGATTTATTACCATTTATGATAATACTATCCTCTGTATTTTGCATTTTTTCAGGTATTTTTCTACACTTAATTTACTGATCATATAGATGTTGATAAAAGCTCAGATTAAAGTTGAAGATTGTTATGATATAAACGTAGAAAAAGTGACTTTTTCAGGAAAGATATCAATAATTGAATGCAAAAACAAGTATCTCCATCCACTGTCATTGATCCAACTCCACAGGTTTTACAGGTGCATCAGTGTTGTAGAAGATGACAGTGTTTCCATGGTAACTATGGAGCCATAGTTTTGATGTCTTTGGTGAGAATCTACAATGTAAATAGTCATAAAAATAAAGAAAAAAATTTTGACTGGTAGTGTACAACAAATGTGAAATTAAGGAATGATACTGATATATCAAATGACACTTTGGCAGATAATTAATGTTTTGTTTTGTTTTTTTGTAATATTTTATTTTCAGTTGTATATGCAATTTAACCCATAAAGACCCAGCAAAACTTTTGTGGCTGTTCCCAAATTAATTTTTCTCTATTTTCTCAAGTGATTTATCACCATTTATTATAATATTATCCTCCGTATTTTGCTTTTTTTTTTCAGTCAAAATCAGGTATTTTTCTATAATTTATTTACTGATCATGTAGATGTTGATAAAAGCTCAGATTAAAGTTGGGGTTATTGTAATAAAAACATAGAAAAGGTGACTTTTTCAGCAAATGTATCAATAATTGAATGTAAAAACAAGTATCTCCATCCACTGTCATTGATCCAACTCAACAGGTTTTACAGGTAAATCAATGTTGTAGAAGATGACAGTGTTTCCATGGTAACTACGGAGCCATAGTTTTGATGCCTTCAGTGACAATCTACAATGCAAGTAGTCATGAAAATAAGAAAATGTTTTGACTGGTAGTGTACAACAAATGTGAAATTAAGGAATGATACTGATATATTAAATGACACTTTGGCAGATAATTAATGTTTTGTTTTGTTTTGTTTTTAGAAATATTTTATTTTCAGTTTTATAAGCAATTTAACCCATAAAGGCCCAGCACTACTTTTATAGAAGTTTTCTCGATATTTAACTTTTCTCAAGTGATTTATCACCATTTATGATAATACTATCCTCTGTATTTTGCATTTTTTCAGTGAACATCAGGTATTTTTCTACATTTGATTTACTGATCATATAGATGTTGATAAAAGCTCAGATTAAAGTTGAAGGTTGTTATGATATAAATGTAGAAAAAGTGACTTTTTCAGCAAAGATATCAATAATTGAACGTAAAAACAAGTATCTCCATCCACTGTCACTGATCCAACTTCATTGGTTTTACTGGTGAATCAATGTTGTAGAAGATGACAGTGTTTCCATGGTAACTATGGAGCCATAGTTTTAATGTCTTCGGTGAGAATCTACAATGTAAATAGTCATAAAAATAAAGAAACTGACTGGTAGTGTACAACAAATGTGAAATTAAGGAATGGTACTGATATATCAAATGACACTTTGGCTGATAATTAATGTTTTGTTTTGTTTAATGAAATATTTAGTTTTCAGTTATATATACAATTTAACCCATAAAGGCCCAGCGCTACTTTTATGGAAGTTTTCTCGATATTTAACTTTTCTCAAGTGATTTATCACCATTTATTATAATATTATCCTCTGTATTTTGCATTTTTTCAGGTATTTTTCTACATTTAATTTACTGATCATATAGATGTTGATAAAAGCTCAGATTAAAGTTGAAGATTGTTATGATATAAACGTAGAAAAAGTGACTTTTTTTAGCAAAGATATCAATAACTGAACATAAAAACAAGTATCTCCATCCACTGTCATTGTTTCAACTCCATTGGTTTTACTGGTGAATCAATGTTGTAGAAGATGACAGTGTTTCCATGGTAACTATGGAGTCATAGTTTAGATGCCTTCAGTGAGAATCTACAATGTAAATAGTCATAAAAATAAAGAAAAAACTTTTGACTGGTAGTGTACAACAAATGTGAAATTAAGGAATGATACTGTTATATCAAATGACATTTTGGCAGATAATGTTTTGTTTTGTTTTTTTGTAATATTTTATTTTCAGTTTTATAAGCAATTTAACCCATAAAGGCCCAGCACTACTTTTACAGAAGTTTCCTCGATATTTACCTTTTCTCAAGTGATTTATTACCATTTATGATAATACTATCCTCTGTATTTTGCATTTTTTCAGGTATTTTTCTACATTTAATTTACTGATCATATAGATGTTGATAAAAGCTCAGATTAAAGTTGAAGATTGTTATGATATAAACGTAGAAAAAGTGACTTTTTCAGGAAAGATATCAATAATTGAACATAAAAACAAGTATCTCCATCCATTGTCATTGATCCAACTCCACAGGTTTTACAGGTGCATCAGTGTTGTAGAAGATGACAGTGTTTCCATGGTAACTACGGAGCCATAGTTTTGATGTCTTTGGTGAGAATCTACAATGTAAATAGTCATAAAAATAAAGAAAAAATTTTTGACTGGTAGTGTACAACAAATGTGAAATTAAGGAATGATACTGTTATATCAAATGACACTTTGGCAGATAATTAATGTTTTGTTTTGTTTTTTTGTAATATTTTATTTTCAGTTGTATATGCAATTTAACCCATTAAGACCCAGCAAAACTTTTGTGGCTGTTCCCAAATTAATTTTTCTCTATTTTCTCAAGTGATTTATCACCATTTATTATAATATTATCCTCCATATTTTGCTTTTTTTTCAGTCAAAATCAGGTATTTTTCTATATTTTATTTACTGATCATATAGTTGTTAATAAAAGCTCAGATTAAAGTTGGGGTTATTGTAATAAAAACATAGAAAAGTGACTTTTTCAGCAAATGTATCAATAACTGAATGTAAAAACAGGTGTGTCCATCCACTGTCATTGATCCAACTCCATTGGTTTTACTGGTGAATCAATGTTGTAGAAGATGATGGTGTTTCCATGGTAACTACAGAGCTTCTGAACGTCCAAATGGGTCATATCTGATGACCATGAAAAGATGAAGAACTGTATTTTACAGTAATTATTGACATGTATTGATTGGATTAATGGATAAACAGGTATGAAACAGTTTAGATCAGTAGATGGTTTAAGTTGATGGTGGATGTTTGGGTCTTTAAGGGTTAATATTTAAATTAACTGCACTACTTTATGTAAGTATATGTATTGTGTATATTCCTTAATTTTTTCTGTTATATCCTCTATTATAAACGATTTCATTTAACTTTCATTTTCATTTTATTATGCTTATTTCTCCTTCATATTTGACTTCTGGACTGTTGTGTTGAAGTACTTGTTTTTTTTATTACTCCTAAATTATTACTACCCATAGTGCTTGTTGTTGTTATTTGTTTCTTATCATGTGTGCACATTGTTTTTCCTCTTTTTATTGTTTGCACTTCCATACCAGGACAAATTCCTCATTTTGTGAAAACTATATCTGGCAATAGACCTGACTGTATTCTGATTGTGACGGTTCTTTATTCATGCTGAGCTGCGGCTCCAGCAGAGTTGGACAATAATTCATTATTTCCACTTACTGCCACAACTCCTACCTTTGTACTCAGCTTTAGGGCAAAACTCCTGAGCTAATAAGTAACACAATTTTCCCGTGCCCCTTCCCCTGCTGCTTTTATCAGTGCAGTATAATACTAACAACGAGCTCTTTAAACCACTGGATAAGTGCCAGAAAGCCCGGCTGTTAAAACCACACAAACACACTCGCAAACAACGACGTTTTGGCCTCGTTCGGTCGAAACAAAGACGCACATTCTGATGATGAATCTGTTCAATAAGAAACTAATTATCCTCTCAGCTAAACCCACTTCGTACCGTCGGCCCCCTCGATATGACACTCATGCATATACAACAGAGAAATGCTGAACTACGCAGGACCCGAGTCCACGATTACATCCGCAGAATGACTGATACTCATAATATCTACACTCGTCTTCAGTCTGAATCCAACCAAAAGATGTGCAGCAAATGTCAAGTCATCGGATCCATATATCGCAAAGATAATTAACCCTTAAAGACCCAAACATCCACCGTCGACCTAAACCGTCGACTGGTTTAATCTGTTTCATACCTGTTGATCCACTAATCCTATCAATACATGTAAATAATTGGTGTAAAATACAGTTTGTCATCTTTTCATGGTCATCAGATACGACCCATTTGGACGTTCAGGGGCTGTGTAGTTACCATGGAAACACCGTCATCTTCTACAACATCGATTCCCCAGTCAAACCCATGGAGTTGGATCAATGACAGTGGATGGACACACTGGGTTTATGTTCAATTAATGAGAGATTTGACTGAAAAAGTCACTTTTATTTTTTGGTTTTCTCAGTTTCTGACATAATAACCCTCAACTTTAATCTGAGCTTTCATGAACATCTACATGATCCATGAACTAAATATAGAAAAATACATGACTTTCCCTGAGAAAATAAAATATGGAGGATAATGTTATAATAAATGGTTATAAACTACTTAATAAAATTTAACCCATAAATACCCAGTGCTACTTTTCTGGCTGTTCAAAAAGGAAATTTTCTCTCTATTTAACCTTTATTAAGTGATTTATCACCATTTATTATACTATTACCCTATGTATTTTATGGTTTTTTTTTTAGTGTAACTCAGGTATTTTCCCATATTTAATTTACTGACCGTGCAGATGTTCATAAAAGCGAAGATTAAAGTTGATTGTCAAAATATCCGAAACAGAGAAAACTGAAGAAAATGTGAATTTTTCAATGAAATATATCATTAACTGAACATAAACCAACTGTCATTGATCCAAGTCCATGGGTTTTACTGGTGAATCCATGTTGTAGAAGATGACGGTGTTTCCATGGTAACTACGGAGCCTCTGAACGTCCAAATGGGTCATATCTGATGACCATGAAAAAATGATGAACTGTATTTTACACCAATTATTTACATGTATTGATAGGATTAGTGGATCAACAGGTATGAAACAGTTTAGATCAGGAGATGGTTTTAATTGCCAGTGGCTGTGTGGGTCTTTATGGGTTAATGTAACATGGAAATAATAAACAAATAAATGAAACATAACTAGAAGTCAGTCTGGTTTTCTTATACACCAACACTGTGCGCATCTTGGAAATTTTGATCATTTTATAAAATCATTCTGTTCACATTGTGGTGAATTTTATGAACTGATGAATGCCTTCGTTCACCTCTGTTCAATATGAAAATGGCAAAGAAGAATTCCAGACACCAGGAAATGACATGGATTCTCCACCTCCAAAACACATCTAGACAGGTACAGACAGACAGGTACAAACAGACAGGTACAAACAGACAGGTACAAACAGGTACAGACAGACAGGTACAAACATACAGGTACAAACAGACAGGTACAGACATACAGGTACAAACAGACAGGTACAGACATACAGGTACAAACAGACAGGTACAGACATACAGGTGCAGACAGACAGGTACAAACATACAGGTACAAACAGACAGGTACAGACATACAGGTGCAGACAGGTAAAAACATACAGGCACAGACAGACAGGTACAGACAGGTACAAACGGACAGGTACAGACATACAGGTACAAACAGACAGGTACAAACAGACAGGTACAGACATACAGGTACAGACAGATGGGTACAAACAGATGGGTACAAACATACAGGTACAAACAGACAGGTACAAACAGGTACAAACAGACAGGTACATACAGGTACAAACAGACAGGTACAAACAGGTACAAACAGACAGGTACAAACATACAGGTACAAACAGACAGGTACAGACAGGTACAAACAGACAGGTACATACAGGTACAAACAGACAGGTACATACAGGTACAAACAGACAGGTACAGACAGACAGGTACAAACAGACAGGTACAAACATACAGGTACAAACAGACAGGTACAAACAGGTACAAACAGACAGGTACATACAGGTACAAACAGACAGGTACAGACAGACAGGTACAAACAGGTACAAACAGACAGGTACAGACAGACAGGTACAAACAGACAGGTACAAACATACAGGTACAAACAGACAGGTACAAACAGACAGGTACAGCTGAGGTATAGGCCAAAGGTGGGGTCAAGCACCTAATTTGCATATTCAGAAAATGCCTTCTATCAGATATCGACTAACTTTGTTTTATCGACTTATAGGAAGTCGGATATGGTCTTCCATTTGGTACCAATGTTGTTGACTTTGGATGACCTACGAAGGTCAAATGCAGGGTCATGATTTTCAAAATACTCAATTTCTGCCCATAACTTCCTCAATTGTGCAGATAAATGACTAGTATCAGATTATAAAGTGTGAAAATATAGGCCAAAGTTCTCTTTCTAAGGCCTCTGGCCAGTGCCCAGCATATGGTGGTTTCATTTATAAGTTATTATGTTATTATTTTACTGGTCCAGCCCACCTGAGATCACACTGTTTTGTACGTGGCCCCTGAACTCAAATGAGTTTGACAGCCCTACTGTGAAGGGTTTAGAGGTTTACAGGATAATGGCACTGACTTCCACTGTGTTCATGTGTAAACCTACAAAATACAGAGTCTTGTAATGAGTGCACAAATTTCTGTGAGTTTTCTGTCCCCGTTTAGCCCCTGACAAACGAATCTGAACAAAGTAATGGACATTTTACTGTATCGTACATTTGTGTAGCAAATGAACATAAAACATATATTGTCTCATTCATTTTTGATATCTATTATTGTGGATGCAAATGCAAAAAATATCCGATGTATATGCAAAGTTCTGACGCGGTGCATTTGTCAGTATTTATGGTCGGTCTGAGGACAAACAGTATGTTTAATGAACACTGGCACATGCAGACACAGTGAAAAATCCAAAACACTGAAGTGAAATACATTATTTTAGATGATATTACAATAAACATGAAAAGTAAAAACAAAAGGGCAGTCCAGGACACGAGAGTCTTGTTGTTTCTCCAGAGGTTATGGGATGTATTTTGACATAAGTCATAAAGGAACAGTATAAGGCATAAATATACAGCATTATATCAATTAGTTTGACAGAAATGTCAAATGTTTCCACTCGATCCATTCCTCCCTGACTCCCTCACAGCCTCACCTGAAAAATTGAACCCACGTCTGTAGGGGATGTGTGTGTGTGTGTGTGTGTGTGTTCATGAAAGGCAGGAGGAGGAAAATCAATAACTTGCCTGGAGGAGCTCCTAAAGTTGTATTGTGAGCTGGACATGAATTTGGACATGAGGGGATGTGTGTGTGTGTGTGTGTGTGTGTGTGTGTGTGTAAACAGAGAATACTTTGTATATCAGAGTGCATGTGGGTGTGTGTCTGCACAAACCCAAATAAAATTAAAAAAAAAAAAAAAACAACTCTGCCATACACTATCTAACGTCTAATTTTATATAAAAAGTACTTGGGGTGTCTGTCAATTTATCTTTACAGTGTAATAGATAGATAGATAGATAGATAGATAGATAGATAGATAGATAGATAGATAGATAGATAGATAGATATGGAAAAATGAATGTAGAGATGATAATAATAATAATAATAATAATAATAATAATAATAATAATAATAATAATAATAATAATAATAATAATAATAATACATTTTTTTGAGATTTTTTTTTTCTTTTTTCACAGAAAAATACAGTTAAAATACATTTGCAAATGTATCATACTTTCACAAATATTTCTTTGTAGATAGATAGATAGATATGGAAAAATGAATGTAGAAATAATAATAATAATAATAATAATAATAATAATAATAATAATAATAATAATAATACATTTTTCCTTTTTTCCTGATCTGATAGTTGCAGTTGGTCCAAGCTAGCCTTTTTTAAACAACTTTTAAATCAAATCAAATTTTATTTATACAGCGCCAAATTAAAACCAAAGTTATGATTTGGTTTAGTTATGAGTGATTTATTTATTTTTATTTATTGTTTTTTTGTTTTTTTTTTTTTTAAATCAGGGACATAACATGATCAAAAATGAACAACCTGAAAATTCTTCGGAAAAATAAGTGCAATTTTAACACTATTCCGCCATAGTTATAGTTTATACATGTGAATCACAACTTACAGATCACAGTGGATCTACAAATACACAAAATATTTAGTACGAGGCAGAGTGTTGGTAAAATTCCACTTACTTCCCTGAAGATATTTCAGGTTGTTCATATTTGTTCAGGTTATTCACATTTTTTGTAAAAGGCTAGTCTGTAAATGTAAACATTGTTGTGTAATTTTACTTTTTTTAAACTAAAACAAATAAAAATGTACAGTTCTCATTATTTATAAGTTATTATGATAGTATTTTACTGGTCTGACCCACTTTAGATGGAATTGACCTAAAATCATTTTAACGTCCTTGATTGTTAGTGTAATTTCTGCATTTCACAAATTCATCCCAGGGGCCGGATTGGACCCTTTGGCGGGCTGGTTTTGGACCCCGGGCCGCATGTTTGACACCTGTGGATTAGATGAACCAGGTGGAGGAGGGAATGAAGGTGGTTCTGGTTCCAGGTCTTTCATCTGTCCCCTGAACTCCACAGGGACCAGGGAGGAGGGGGGAGGAGGGGGGAGGAGGGGGGAGGAGGGGGGAGGAGGGGACAGGCTGACTGAAGACGAGGGTCACGTCCTTCATGTCTCACACCTTCTGCAGATGGGGACTGTGGCGTGGCCGTCCCCCTCAGGCTCTGTGAACTGCTGGGTTATGTCTTGTCACTCTGACAGTTGCTCGTCCTCTCTTTTCCCTGGGACATGATTTATTCTTAACCTTTGTGCCCAGAAAGTTCATAGCGATTGACTTCCTCCCATATCCTGGTATCACTGTTACAATATTGAAATGTACTATTTGTCATAAAAATAATTGTGATTAAAACATTATTATCTAGTGTTAACTGTTATATAAACCAAATAATAGTGAAATTACACTGAACATGGTTGCTATGACATAACTTAAATAGACAAAATCCAACATGACAAGGCACAAAATCAAAATATGTTTTTGTTGGGTTTTTTAAAAATCCTATTTTATTGTTTCATTTTTTTTATTTTACAACACAAAAATTTAGAACATAGCGTCAGTTGTCGTCCTGTATATCGTCCATTTTTTCCATCGATCTTTGCATGTTGCTGGCTGTAGTCTCATGATATAAATATAAAATATGTTTTACAATGAAGAAAAATGTCATAATGAAGGAGTACATTGTTCATATCTATATTACAAAAGGGAAGTAGGCTCTGTTTGTGTGTGTGTTTGTGTGTGTTCTGGGTATCACAAAGACACACACAGATCTGTCGGAGTGTGTGTGGGGGTGTATGTATGTATGTATGTGTATATATATATGTAAGGGTGGAGACTGCGATCTGGTAGGATCGGCGATTCTACCAGTAGAGACTCCGATCGTAGTCTCTACTGGTAGAAACTCCGATCCTGCCAGTAGAAGGGTTAGGGTTAGGATTCGGATTGGAGTTTCTACCAGTAGAGACTCTGATCGGAGTTTCTACTGGTAGAGACTACGATCGGAGTCTCTACTGGTAGAATCGCCGATCCTACCAGATCGCAGTCTCTACCCTGACATATATATATATATATATATATATATATATATATATACACAGACCTGATCAAAATCTTAAGACCAGTTGAAAAATAGCTTGAATTTACCTTTTGCACATTTGGATCTTAATGAGGTTTTAAGTAGAGCTACAATATACAAAAGCAAGAAGGGGGAGTGAGACAAAAAGCACTTTGAAAAAGTAATTTATTGAAAACAACAAGTAAACTGAAATAGGCTGTTTATCAGCTGATCAAAAGTTTAAGACCATCGCTCAAAAAATTACAAAAAACTTTCCAAACCAGAACAAAAAATTTTCTCACTAGGACTCAGTAATGAGTAGCTCCACCGTTCTTGTTAATCACTTCAAAAATTCGTTTGGGCATGCTTGATGCGAGTGTTAAAATTACTTTTTCAAAGTGCTTTTTGTCTCACTCCCCCTTCTTGCTTTTGTATATTGTAGCTCTACTTAAAACCTCATTAAGATCCAAATGTGCAAAAGGTAAATTCTAGCTATTTTTCAACTGGTCTTAAGATTTTGATCTGGTCTGTATATATATATATATATATATATATATATATATATATATATATATATATAACACATCAGGAAAAGAAAAACTTGCATAAATATTTCAAAACCAAATTTATTCAGACATCACAACATTAATATAAGTTACCTTGAGCCTCTACAATTACAAAAGGTGCTCAAAGCGGTGGCCATTAGCTTCCAGACATTTATGTATGTGTACGGCAAACTTCATGAATCCATGAAATTGTCAGATGTATAGGAGGTTCTGAACCAAACTCACACCTTCATTGTCTTTGGACTTCAACAACATTCTCAAATTTGAAGTACCACTTAAAAAGGATCTTACGTTCCTTAATCGACAACCGTACCGCCGCCATGTTGTAGATGTCATTTGCTGATGCTACATTCATGAGGATAATGCCATCCGTTACGAAAACTTCGTACAACAAGTTCTGTTGCTGGTCTATAAACCTCTGAATGGTTTAGGACCAAAATACATCAGTGACCTCCTGACCCAGTATGAACCCACCAGACCCCTCAGGTCGTCTGGATCCGGTCTGTTGTCAGTTCCCAGAGTCAGAACCCGACATGGAGAAGCTGCGTTCAGCTTCTATGCTCCACATGTCTGGAACAAACTCCCAGAAAACCTCAGATCAGCTGAAACACTCAGTTTATTTAAATCCAGGTTCCAGACCCACCTGTTCTCAGCTGCATTTGAGTAGAGTTTGGATTCATCAGTTCAGATCTGCACTGTTCCTTTTAAGCTGAAAGTTTTTATCTGTTTTATCTGCTTGTCTCTTTTATCTGTTTATCTGTTTTACCTATTTATCTGATTTTTGTTTGTTTGTTTTTCTCATGCCTTCTGCTTTAATGCTTTTAATGTTTCATGTAAAGCACTTTGAATTGTCTTGTACATGAAATGTGCTATAGAAATAAAGCTGCCTTGCCTACAACAGTACAGTGTTATCGTAATTTGATCAAACTTCAAAAGAGGTATCGATATGTATAGAATTACTTATACAAATTAAAGATTAATGCAAGTTTTACTTTTCCTGCTGGGTGTATACATTATTTTGGCTAACTCTGTATATATATTTATATGTGGGGGTGTGGTCCATACATAACGTCACTGACGCTTACATGCTTTCAACGTCCGACTCCCGACTTCTATGCCTCTATTATACAGTGATACAAGAAATTATCACAACTTCTAACCTGTATCCCCTGGACCCCCTCCACTGCTCTATGGGCCCCCCCACAAATGCTGGGTCCCATGAATTTGTCATGTTTACCGCCCTTTATCAGCAACCCAGCAGCTATAGCTACATACATTTAGTTTCTAGAGTACAGTGTGGAAGGATTCTAAAGAGACCAAAGACGTCTTCCACCTTCGTCCCCTGAAAATTTCCACAACAGTGTTATTTCTCTTCGTTTCACCCATCAGCTGAAACTATACAAAACAACCTTGCATTCATTTGGTATCTAAGTCCTTACTTGTACTTCGTTACTGTGACAGGCCTATTTGCTGGTATTAATAATTTGCGTGTTAGCACTTTTCGTGTTCACAGATTCCTGTATCCAGTGTGGAGTCATTTTCACACATTTTATGTATTTCTACATTCACCAATAACAGGTGAGTTTCCTCTTTTGTGTGGGTGTTTATGGAAGTCAAAACCATTGTAGTCATGCTCGTATTAGTCACTTCTGTCGCTGAAAAGGCTGTTGGGTAATTATATGAATAGAATGTGACAGCTGCAAAAACACATTCCTTGTAAAATCGAGTATATACATGTACGTTAAGTGCTGTCACACAGCCGATGGAGTTTATGATGTCGGCTATAAGGCAAAGGTGACAGAAGCCTGGACAGTGTGACCATATGTCAGTGCTACGGTGTGAACAGAGGTACGTATGACTGTTACAGAAGCCAGTTTTAAAGCTGGTGAATTATGTGAATCAGGAAAATACCTCAAAGACACGGCATGAAAACCATGGATTAAACATAATTAGTGGACGGAGAAACCATGACATCTCTCACTAGTTTCTGAACTGCCCTCTTGGGGCCATATTTGGACAAAAGGGGTGGAGCTAAAGGGGCTCAACATGTCACGGTTTACTGACTCTTTAAAACAGTAAACTGGTCGAAGCATTGAGTAACGCAATTAGAGCTGCGCGATATGTCGTTTGAGTATCGTCACCGCACAGGTCCTGTGATGTTGGAGGCAAATTAACTCAACGTGTTCTCGTCTAATTTACGATAAGACTTTATTGATCCCACATAATCCACTCAAGTTTTCATTACTCATTACTTACATTTTTTAAGATAACGGGTTACCTCAGATTTTTTAAAGTAAACTCAACTTATCTGGTCTTACAGTGCAGCAACGGGACGTGAACTGACGGTTGGCAAGCCACATCAATAGAGGGAATGCACATCCGTCACTTCCCCCCCAGGCCACGCCCCTCTAAGTCAGACTGAGTGGCAAAAACAAACCGGCTGTACATGGCGGAGTATAGCAGTAACTACAGCGAGACCGGAAAAATGTGGAATATAACATGAAATTAAAGACAACTGGATCCATACAAGCTACCAAACAACAAGTGTTCTACCAACACTGACCTGTGGCTGGAAATAACGTATCCTGACATTTATATGAACCTGAGTTCAACGCTGGGAAAATCCCCAATGCAAAGGCTGAAAGCATCCAAAAGACACAGAGTTGTGTCCATCCTGGTCCTGGTTCATTAGAGGATTCCAGCTGGTGAGTGCTTTAATTCAACATACTATTGTTTTGGAGGTTTTGTGTCAGTGCAGACGGATTTTGTTGGCAGTGATTTCGGCGGTAAAGGCCCAGCAGTAGTGCTCACAGTTCACTACTGATTTACTGGAGTTGAACCCTTAGTATTGACCCAAGTCAGTGGATGATCTACTGGTACTGTGGAGATTTAAGGAGAGTTCACATCAAATACTGGATCCAACACAGATCCAACAGCTTTGTGCGAGAGTAGCCCCTTATTTGGAAAACTAGGTTAGCCTCAGTTTAACCCTTTCATGCATACTGGTCACTACAGTGGACAGCTATTCCATAGCTATTCTCTTGTATATTCATGGATTTTGTTGTTCTTTTCGTTTTTTTGTTGTTTTTTTTTTTTACACATATCTTTATTAAAGTTTTAAGACACTACATATCTTTTCTGACATGAATTGGTAACATTATGTAGATCTTTCCTGAGCATAAACTCCCAGAATCACAAGCCCTCCCCATAGGTTTCAAACAATTTATCACAAAATTTATGTTTCTGTGCATCAAAAATTAAACATGTGGTGTCCAGTTGAGTGGACATTTTTGCAACTTAATGAAAAATAGGTTCATAAGAAAAATTTTTTCCCATTATTATTATTTTTATGTATTTTTCTTTTTTTTAATATTATTATTATTATTATTATTTTTTTTTTTTTTTCAGAAGAAATTTTTCAATCGCATTGTTTTTTTCATGCCTAAAGAGGAATAAAAACTTTCAGGAAAAATTTTTGATTAAGGTTCTCATAAATTGTGCATGAAAGGGTTAAGCTAGTTTACAAATCATGTAGAGCACAAGGTTCACAATCACACAACTGAAGACACAAACGTTTCAGTTCTGAAATCTAGAACTAAATGACAGATGCTAACATTAAGAGCTTTACTAAGAAGGAATGTTAGCCAAAACCAGATGGAATTTAAGGTAGGATTTTACACAAGAACACAGCATAAATTAACGTTACCTCACACAAAATGCCAACCACAAATCCAGGTTTGGTTGTCTGGATTCCTGTTATTTCTATGAATTGCAGCGACCCATCTGCTTCTTCTGTCTTTGGCTTTAGGTCGCCGCTAAAACGAGAGCTCCCAGTGCTTTTTAAACCTATTTGTGTGATCAATGACACAACAGCTCTTCCCCATTTTTTAGATTGTTCTAAAGTTTTCGCAGTATTCAAGCCAAAGCCGCGACTCATCTCTCTCTTTCTGCCACTCAGTGGATGGAACCATGTTGACTTCTGCTCGCGGTGACATCACGTGCAGACCCTCTATAGGTGAGGCCCAATCAGAAGACGGAGTCAGATGACATTGCAAAGTCGAACCCATTGTTCGGGGTGGAGTCACCCAAGAAGATAACTGTCAGCCAAACACAGAATTCGGGGCTTTTTGCGACTCAAGTTCCTCTTGTCCAGAGAGACCAGCGCTGACTTTTATATTTCACATGTGATCAGAATACATTCTTAAACTGAGAACAAGTGCGTCCTGAATTCATCTTTGGAGCTTCCAATCAACAAACACAAAATATCCTTCCAAAAGTAAATCAAAAAGCCAAATTTCTAGGTATAATTGAAGCAGAACGTTGCCTGATGAGGCTAAAAATCCCCGTAGAAGGCTGTTAACCTCCAACCCAAAGGCCAGAAAACTTCTAGTGGAGTGAAGCACTAGAAAAGGTCAATATTTTTGATTCGTTAGACAGATTCCCTCGTGCAAAAAATGGAACTTCCAGTGTAATCCAATGGGAGATATTCCTTTTGACTGTCAACCGGACGATAAAACACAGGAGAAGGTTGAAACAAAATGATTTATCGCAGTCCTGCTGGCAGATATTTCTCTCACGAAACTGTTTTTTAGCATGAATGTTAGATCAAATTATACATAAGGAGGGATATTCATTAAAGTGTGTGTGTGTGTGTGTGTGTGTGTGTGTAGCTGTCATGTCCTGTTCTATCGCTGTCTTCTTCATAATTTAACAGTGTTTCTCCCTGCGCTGGTGACCTGACATGAATAAGACATGGCTGCCAGGACCTTGCTGTCCTTTTACCTAGCCTCTGTCTGTCTGGGCATATTCTCTCAGGATACACAGACACGTCTTGGTTTTCTCACCCCTTCTCATCATCTTGCATCTTTCATCTCCACCGTATTGTTTGAGGTTATTCTGCGCCACACACATATGCAACAAACAGTGGAAAAACCCTGAATGGAAGCAGGCGCTGACAGACGGTAAGCTGGCCGTGCATGTGGGTTTCTGCAGTCTCGGGTTCTATGTTGTTTTGCAAACTTCAGCGCGGTTTTCTTTTCTTTTCTTTAACCCAGCTCCGTCTGACACCAGGCAAAAGTGACACAAAGTGTTAGCCAGGAATGATTAGGTGTTATCTGCCTCCTATTGGATATTCTTCTTCAGATGCACTAAAGTAGTCAAGCATGTGAAAAGAACAACAAAGCTGAAGCCACTGTCTACAAATGGACTCGCTGTTACATCCTGGATAAAACACACACAGGATGTTCATCAACCAAGAGGAGCAGGAAGTGGTTAACCCAGGGGTGTCAAACTCATGTCCTTCCGGGGTCCACATTCAGCCCAATTTAATCTGAAGTGGGCCGGACCAGTAAAATAATAGTATGATAGCCATTAAATGACAACTCCAAATTGTTTTAGTGCAAAAAATAACATTCAATTATGCCAGTATTTACATTTAACAAACTATCCAAACAAAAAGGATGTGAATAACCTGAAAAAATGCAATCTGTTAAGAAATATAAGTACAATTTTATCAATATTATGCCTCAACTTATCATTTATACATATGCATTACAGATCAGATCTACAAAGACACAAAACATTTAGTAACAGGCAGAATATTGTTAAAATTGCACTTAATTCTCTTTAGACACACTGTAAAAAAAAATACTGTAAAAAAAAACAGTAAATTTTGTATAGCATCATGCTGCTATTTGTAAATCCAGTATAATGCTGTAAATAACAATAATAAAGTAAATTTAAAACAGTAAGCTACTGCTAAATGTGACAGTATTCTCCAGTATGTTCTTCAGTTCCTCCACTGCTGTCCGCCCAGAACTGATCTGAACAAAGTCATCTGGCATCAGATCCCACCAGCTCATTTAGAAAAGATTCAATCAAACAAATGTTAACTACAGACTGTCTGCATCAAAGGTAAGTGGTTCTTTTTCGAAGCAGAAGGATAAAATAAAAAGAGAAAATAACTGAGGATGACTGTTTTCACCTGGACTGAACCCCAGACAGAACGGAACCACCTGATGCTTCTACCAACACTGACAGAACTCCATCCTGCTCCAGTTGGTCATTTATCAGGTAATTGTGATTTTATCTACATAACTGTGACATTTTGGGTTCATTAAACATTAAATTGCCTCCATAAACTGCGTTCACACCGGACGCAGCTTGCACAGTATAACACATGTGATAATACTGCTTCATATTTCAGGGTGTTAGGCGTATGTAGCAAACATGCAGCTAATTTAAGTTGAAGCAGACTAGCTAGCTGTGAAGTGGACACCATAAAACTAAACAGCGTGTCAATTTACGTGGTTAAATGTTATAAGGTCATCTTTTGTTTGAGCTTTTTCTGGCAATGTTCATGATTTTGTATTTTAAAATGTAATTTGAAATGTTAAAATCCTAGCTTTTCGCTGTGTTATACTGTAAATATTACATTAAATACAGTACGGGCCAAAAGTTTGGACACACCTTCTCATTCTTCGCATTTTCTTTATTTTCATGACTATTTACATTGTAGATTCTCACTGAAGGCATCAAAACTATGAATGAACACATGTGGAATTATGTACTTAACAAAAAAGTGTGAAATAACTGAAAACATCTCTTATATTCTAGTTTCTTCAAAGTAGCCACCCTTAGCTCTGATGACTGCCTTGCACACTCTTGGCATTCTCTTGATGAGCTTCCAGAGGTAGTCACCTGAAATGGTTTCCACTTCATAGCTGTGCCTTGTCAGGGTTACTTAGTGGAATTTCTTGCCTTATTGATGGGGTTGGGACCATCAGTTGTGTTGTGCAGAAGTCAGGTTGATGCACAGCTGACAGCCCTATTGGACAACTGTTAGAATGCATATTATGGCGAGAACCAATCAGCTAAGTAAAGACAAACGAGTGGCCATCATTACTTTAAGAAATGAAGGTCAGTCAGTCTAGAAAATTTCAAAAACTTTGAATGTGTCCCCAAGTGCAGTCGCAAAAACCATCAAGCGCTCCAACGAAACTGGCTCACATGAGGACCGCCCCAGGAAAGGAAGACCAAGAGTCACCTCTGATGCTGAAGATAAGTTCATCTGAGTCACCAGCCTCAGAAATCGCAAATTAACAGCAGCTCAGATTAGAGACCAGATGAATACCACACAGAGCTCTAGCAGCAGACACATCTCTACAACAACTGTTAAGAGGAGACTGCGTGAATCAGGCCTTCATGGTCAAACAGCTGCTAGGAAACCACTGCTCAGGAGAGGCAACAAACACAAGAGATTTATTTGGGCCAAGAAACCCAAGGAATGGACATTAGACCAGTGGAAATCTGTGCTTTGGTCTGATGAGTCCAAATTTCAGATCTTTGGATCCAACCGCCGTGTCTTTGTGCGACGCAGAAAAGGTGAACGGATGGATGCTACATGCCTGGTTCCCACCGTGAAGCATGGAGGGGGAGGTGTGATGGTGTGGGGGTGCTTTGCTGGTGACGCTGTTGGGGATTTATTCAAGATTGAAGGCAACCTGAATCAGCATGGCTACCACAGCATCCTGAAGTGACATGCCATTCCATCCGGTCTGCGTTTAGTTGGACCATCATTTATGTTTCAACAGGACAATGACCCCAAACACACCTCCAGGCTGTGTGAGGGATATTTGACCAAGAAGGAGAGTGATGGAGTGCTGCGCCAGATGACCTGGCCTCCACAGTCACCGGACCTGAACCCAATCGAGATGGTTTGGGGTGAGCTGGACCGCAGAGTGAAGGCAAAAGGACCAACAAGTGCTAAGCATCTGTGGGAACTTCTTCAAGACTGTTAGGAAACCATTTCAGGTGACTACCTCTGGAAGCTCATCAAGAGAATGGCAAGAGTGTGCAAAGCAGTCATCAGAGCTAAGGGTGGATACTTTGAAGAAACTAGAATATAAGAGATGTTTTCAGTTATTTCACACTTTTTTGTTAAGTACATAATTCCACATGTGTTCATTCATAGTTTTGATGCCTTCAGTGAGAATCTACAATGTAAATAGTCATGAAAATAAAGAAAATGCAAAGAATGAGAAGGTGTGTCCAAACTTTTGGCCTGTACTGTACGTTTTACAGTAATATATTGTTTCTTGGAATACGGTAGTTACTGAGGCTAACAGTATTTCACTGTAAAAGGTACATTATGTACAGCCCAGTACCGTAATACTTTTTACAGTAAGAAACTGTCGTAGTAGATTACAGCAGAGATACTGTAGAACAGTAACATGCTGGCAACTCTAGCTGACACTATTTTACTGTTATTTAACCGTAAAATTTGTTACAGTGCATTTCAGGTTGTTCATATTTGTTCAGGTTATTCACATTTTATTGTGAAAGGGTAGTTTGTTCATGTAAACATTTTCATAATTTAATGTTTTTTTGCACTAAATGAAAGGGAAAAAATGGTGTTGTCATTATTTATAGGTTATTATGATATTTTTTTTTTTAGTTTGATGCCCTAACTTGCACTTTGCACATTCATCTCGTGGGCCGGATTGGAAACTTTGGCGGGCCGGTTTTGGCCCCCGGGCCACATGTTTGAAACCTGTGGGTTAACCCTTTAAACCAGGGGTCTCAAAACTGGCCCGCCAAAAGGTCCAGTCTGGTCTGCAGGATGAATTTGCAAAATTTACACTTACGATATTAACAATCAGGGGTGTTGAACTCATTTTAGTTCAGGTTCCACATACAGACCAATAAGATCTAAAGTAAAATAATCGAATAATAACCTATAAACAGTGACAACTCTATTTTTTTTTTAGGTTCCGTTGGACTAGTTTTGCTCTTTCGAAGCAAAACTAGTCCAACTGAAGCTCAAAGAACTACTAAGAAGAACAATGACCTGGGCAAATGATAAACTGTTCATATTTTAGTTCCAAACTACTTTTTTTTTTCAGTTCTGCTATCGATTCCTGAGTGGGTTTGTTTTGAGTGGGAACAAAAGTAGTTGGACAGGTCATAGTGGAGCTGGTTTGACCATTTTTCATATCAAATCATTCCCAGTGTCACATATATACACTACTGTACACACACAAACAGGAAGTGAAACACAATCCTATTTTCCTGAACTGTTTAATGAACAAATGTAAAATATGCTGAAAGAATGAGGATTTTAAAACATGTTAGGCTGATCTGCTTCTCCAGGAAATGAGCAGTATCACCGTGATTTTCAAAATGCGGCAATCGAACACGGTTATCATGATAATTAGAATTTAAACAGTAATACTAACGGACAAAAATTTTACCGCGGTTTATCATTATACCGGTAATCGTTACGTCCCTAAAACCGGCATGACTTTTCTTACAATGTAGACGAGTGTGTGTGAGGGATGTGATTACACTGGGTTCCAAAAAAATGTTTTTTGCAAGTTGTCTAGGTTTTTTCAACTGAATTAGAACCATTTTGCACCGCTAAATCCAAAAATGACATCTGTTTTTCGCAATCAGGTCAAGTTTTTTTGCTAATTTGATTTTGAAAAATTTGATCTTCTCACAAAATTGATTACATTTTTGTGACTTTATCAGTTGATTTTTTTTATATAGTTCTCACCCAAAATAGGTTTTAAGAGAAAAAAAATCATTTCCTAACAGGATTCCTGTTAAGGCGTCCATACACTGTGCGATTATTTCAATTGTTGCACGCAGCTCCATCTCAAACTGTGCGAATCAATTGTAAAGTCAGGCTCACGATTCATGTTCTCACACTGTACGGACTGATGCTCGTACACGACCTGACTGCTCACACTGTAGGACCATACACCAGAGGACGCACCACACGTTCAAGTGTTGAATCCGGAAACACAACGTTAAAATACCAAGGAATCCGTAAAAGTGCATAGGTGATTGTGTATTGGCATGAGTCACGAAATGGTAGTGCTAAACAAAAACCAACGAGCTGCTTTGGTAATATGTGCCATTATCTGTGGGGAATCAAAAAAGAAGATGACACGACGACGTGTTTGGTGCAGGAACTGGTTGTCCAGACGTGGACAGTATGGGCTGTCAATCCTACAGCAAAGGGAACTAGAGGGAAGCTGCAAGAGATAAACTGCACTAGGCCAATAGCCAGCTACTGTTAGCTTGTACGCTACTGTACGCGTCTGTGTTCGCGCATGCACAGTGTGAGAATTTGAGGCACGTCGGTTCGTGGCACTGCTTTGACAGTACGATACCCTCATGAGGAGCGAGCAGGATTTCAAACAGCTCCGTTTTCCTTGCGAACACACGATTGCTGATCGTGAGGTGGTCGTGAGGTGCTAATCGCTTCTCTTTACCCCATGTACACTGCACCAAGCACCACACACGATTAGAGGCACATCTGGCCCGATCCCAGAAAGAGTCGCACCAGTGAGAAATCGTCTCTAAAATCGCACAGTGTATGGCCGCCTTTAGGTACAATGGTGTATTCAGCGCAGATGTAGCAGAATACGTCAGGCTTATTTTTGCAAGATCTTCTAGTCAAAGCCATTTCATTCACCTGTAATATTAAAAAAACAACATTAATCATAAATTGGCAAAAGTCAAATCTTCAGAACTCGTTTATTGCAAGAAATATGAAAGAATTTTGTATCATATGATGTGAAAATGCCCATAAATGTAAGCAAAAATGTTCAAAAGCCAATATGTAGCATAGTTCAGAAAGTTGACCTGATTGAGCAAAATGAATGTGATTTTTGGATTCAGCACCAAAATGATCCTAAATCAGCTCAAAAAACTGAAACAATAAATTTGTTGTTGACCAGTGTTATTTATGCCAGTTTGCAGGTGTGTGTGTGTGTGTGTGTGTGTGTGTGTGTGTGTGTGTATTAGTTTTCTCCACTCCAGAAACTGTACGAGTTCGTGCTTCTCTGGCCTCTGTCCTTACATTGGCCCACGTACGGAGTAGATCCCGCTTCCTTTCCCTCGCCATCGAACACGCTTTGAACTCAAAGGAGGAGGACGGTCCTCTTGTGATCCCAGATCCTCTTTGACAGAGCAGATGTTCCCCGAGGTTCATCACCAGCTCCTTCCAGAACATCGCTCCGTTATTCGAGCAGGTTAAACTGGTGAAAACCGTCAGCGGAGGCGGATCAGCGCAGGGTCGGAACAGTGCCTGGGTTGTTTTCGAACCCTCACTTTCCCTGTCTGTTCTGGACATTTCTGGATATTTAATATTCATGCACCATCTGGTCTGTGTGAGAAGGTGAATCCAGGTTGTACCAACGAAAACAAAACATTTCCACTTATACTTGGTAACACTTTATAATAAGGACACACTATGAAGCATTAGTTAAGCGTTAACTAATACTGAAGTCACCATTTATAAAGCATATTTCTGACATGAATACGCATTAATATACGGTTTATCAGCACAATTATAATGGTTTTACTCATCATTAATAAGAACATTAGTTGTGAATGAACAAATACTGAATTTATTATTTATAAAGCGTATTTCTGACATGCATACTCATTAATACATGGTTTATAAGTACAGTTTTAAATGTTTTACTCATCATTAATAAGAATATTAGTTATGGATTAACAAATACTGAATTCATCATATATAAAGCATATTTCTGACATGCATACTCATTAATAATATATGGTTTATAAGCACAGTTATAAAGGTTTTACTCATCATTAATAATGGTGTGAATGCTCGATGCTGTACACATTTAAGTTGATGTAAGCAGCGTATTAGTTGAAAAGGATAGGCAAAAAAATAAGCTTTTGCATCTAGTCTATTACTTTTTGGTTTTTACGCTTATTATGATTAATGTTCTAAGTACAATGATTGATGTTAATTGTAAATTGTTAATTTATTTGCACAAAATAAAACAGCAATAGAAAAAAATAACAACATTCAAACAAGTAACAAAATTGTGCAGGAGAGGTTAGAATCCAAAAAGAAGGCTTATATGAACACCTCCCCTGAAATGAACAATACACAAAAAATAAATAAATAAATAAATAAAAAATTAAAAAATACAATATAACTGAAATAATAAACTAAAGTAAAAACAATAAAAATGTAATCCACATTACAAATCATCAAATACAAATCGAGTGATACACAGCCTTACATTTTTTCATGAATTAAAGTCCTTTTCAGATGCTTTTTAAACAGTGATAAAGCAGATGTTGATTGAAGTTCAGGTCTTAGATTATTCCACAGATTTGGTCCATGATATTTCAGAGAATACTGACAGACTGAAGTTCAGCAGTACGGAAGGTAAAACCAAAAATAAATGGATTCATTCATTCATTTTTCTCATGCCTATACTTTTCATTGCTTCTGCTGTAATGCTTTTGTTTTATGTACAACACTTTGAATTGCCTTGTACATGGAATGTACTATAGAAATAAACCTGCCTTGCCTTCTAACCTCTCCTGCACAATGATGTTACTTGTTACGTCCGCCAGAAGGGATTGGGATCACTTTGCTTTGTGTGCGTGTGTGTTTGAGTGTGTGTTTGTTTGTCTGTTAGCAAGATGAGTCAACAAGTTATGGACGGATTTTCAGGAAATTTTCGGGAAATGTTGATACTAGCACAAGGAAGAAATGATGAAATTTTGGTGGTGATTGGGGGGGGGGGGGCAGATCTGTCTTGGCGGAGGTCTGCGCTCTCCGAATGCTTTTCTTGTTATTTATTTCCTCCCTAACCATAACTCTAACCCAAAAAGTTTTGGACAGATTTGGATGAAAATTTCAGGAAATGCTGATACTGGCACAAGGAAGAAATTATTAAATTTTGGTGGTGATCGGGGGGATTTTTTTACCTCCTCCTCCATACTGTGATCACTTTGCTTTGTGTGTTTGCGTGCGTGCGTGTTTGTTTGATTGTTAGCGAGATAACTCAAAAAGTTATGGATGGGTTTTCATGAAATTTTCAAATTTTCAGGTAATGTTGATACTGGCACAAGGAAGAAATGATTACACTTCGGTGGTGATCGGTGGGGGGGGGGCTGTTTTGGCAGAGGTCTGCGCTGTCCAAGTGACTTTACTTGTTATTTATTTATTACCTCCCTAATCATAACCCTAACCCAAAAAGTTATGGACGGATTTGGATGAAAATTTCATGAAATGCTGATACTGGCACAAGGAAGAAATGATAAAATGTTGGTGGTGATCGGGGGGATTTTTTTTAGCTCCTCCTCCATACTGTGATCACTTTGATTTGCGTGTTTACATGCATGCGTGCATGTTTGTTTGTTTGTTAGCAAGATAATTCAAAAAGTCAAGGATGGATTTTCAGGAAATTTTCAGGAAATGTTGATACTGGCACAAGGAAGAAATAATTAAATTTTGGTGGTGATCAGGGAGGGGGGGCAGATCTGTCTTGGTGGAGGTCTGCGCTCTACGAGTGCTTTTCTAGTTTGAATGTTGTTGTTACCGCTTCCAGGACGTATTGTGATCACTTTCCTTTGTGTGCGTTCGTGCGTGTGTGTTTGAGTGTTTGTTAGTGAGATAACTCAAAAAGTTATGGATGGGTTTTCATGAAATTTTCAAATTTTCAGGAAACGTTGATACTGGCACAAGGAAGAAATGATTACACTTTGGTGGTGATCGGGGGTGGGGGTCTGTGCTGCGGTGGTCTGCGCTCTCCGAGTGCTTTTCTTGTTATTTATTTATTACCTCCCTAACCATAACCCTAACCCAAAAAGTCATGGACGGATTTGGATGAAAATTTCAGGAAATGCTGATACCGGCACAAGGAACAACTGATAAAATGTTGGTGGTGATCAGGGGGGATTTTTTTAGCTCCTCCTCCATACTGTGATCACTTTGCTTTGCGTGTTTGCATGCGTGCATGTTCGTTTGTTTTTTAGCAAGATAATTCAAAAAGTTATGGATGGATTTTCAGGAAATGTTCATACTGGCACAAGGAAGAAATGATGAAATTTTGGTGGTGATCAGGGAGGGGGGGCAGACCTGTCTTGGCGGAGGTCTGCGCTCTACGAGTGCTTTTCTAGTTTGAATGTTGTTGTTACCTCCGCCAGGACGTATTGTGATCACTTTGCTCTGTGTGTGTGTGTTTGTTTGTTTGTTTGTTTGTTTGTTTGTTTGTTTGTTCTCATCTTTAGTGTAAAACTCTTCCACCCATCTTTCCCAAATCTTCCCCACAGATAGGCCTAGGCCCTGGGACCAACCCAGTCCATTTTGGTCCCAGTAGGCCAAAGTTCAAGGTCACAGCAAGGTCACAACATCTACCATTTTCCATCTGTCATCATTGAGACATTTTCCAAAATTCATCAAAAATTCCAAACGACTCCGATTAGCCTTCGATTGGATCCACGTGTAGCTTAGAACAATCTCTTGTATCTGGAACTAAGGGGCCGTTTACACGGTGTCGGATTCAGTCGACTCCGGGAAGATTTCATGGCGGATTAGCCTTCTGTTAACATGGAAACGGTGCCTAGAGTGCCTGAATCCGGAAACTTTTGATACCAGGGTCCAGGGTGGAATGTTATCGATACGCTCCGCATTTCAGCTCCGTGTTAACGCGAATCGGAGCGTTCCGGGGTAACATATGACGTCACCACATGCGCGCGCAGCGAAGAACCGCCAGTTAACCCACTCCAGGCCAGTTGGTGGCGGTAATGCGCCTCCAAGCTGGTTTGCCAGCCTCTATGACACAATAAAGCTGCAGAAAAAGAAGGAACAACCACAACAACAATGGCCGGTTTCAGAACAACATACGTGCTGCTAACTGTGCTCAGCTCGTCTGTCCAGACAAAGAAGTCCTGCGTCTTTGTACGACCACTCGCCATTGTTGTTTGTAAATAGTGTTGTCTGCCTCTTTTTCTTCTTCTTCTTCTCCTCATTTAAAGGCTGTCTAAACCGGAAATCGTTTGTGCGCAGGCGCGTGTTTTACCGCCACCGTTTCACTACAGCTCTACATCGCCAGCTACTGGTGTGGCATGGCCACTACAGCGTATTCAGCCGTCCTCGCGGACTCATGTTAACGCAGATCGTTATCATAGTGGCTTCGTCTTAACGCGGAATGATTTTATAACGCAAAGGAGAAATCTTTGCGGAGTGTTGCCGTGTAAACGTACCCTTAATTGTCCACATCCACTGTGGAATGTGGACTCTGTGGACGTTTACATTTACCACATATTTAAAATTAGAACTCAGCTAACATTGATGTGACTTGAATCTAAGTGGACAGACACATGACTGGGACCAAGCTTCATCTTTTTCTGCTGTATGGAACAACCTGGAAACTGTTGAATTTAAACAGAAAGTCGATCCACACATGCACACCGTTCAGGTGCTTGGCGGAGGTTTGCGTTCTCTGAACACTTGTGGGTTTTTTTTTTTTTTTCTCTTGCTGTTTTATGATGTGCACATAAATAAAATAAACCATATACTAATGAGTATTCATGTCAGGAATATGCTTTATAAATAATGAATTCAGTATTGGTTAATGCGTCATTGTGTGTACTTCTTATAAAGTGTCACTGTATTTATTTACTTCTGTAGAATCAACTGTCTCATATACAAAAACGGAGCCCGAAGCTTTGACGGGGCGTTTGAGGTCACTGCTTTGCCTGTCAGTGTCTTTTTAATTACAGCTTTGTCACGGGGTGAGCTGTAGTACATCATTCCCCAGTTTAATTAAAATCTACACCGTGGTGACATCCTGCATGTAACAAACAGATGGATGAACGCACAAAAAGGCCCAAATCCATCGAGGAGAACCTTCTATCTGTAGGTAGAGTTTGCAAAAAGACTTTTCAGATGCATTGCTACTATTATATTAGCATTGAGAGAAATCGATAAAACAGTTTTTAGAGATGGATTGAAATACTTGTGTGGGCGAATGGACCATTGAACGCTGAACTACCACGAGCGGAAACTTTTACACAGACTTACTCTCAAAACTAGAACCTAAAAAGACTGGCTTTTTTTTTTTTTTTTTTTTTTTTTTTTTTTTGGCAGCCTGATGCATATTGAAAGGAGAAACTTTTTTTTATTTTTCAAGCTTTCACATTCAGTTTGCAGGCAAAAGAGTAAAACAAAACACACAGGCGAATAAAATAGAGACATTCATGCCTGGGTGAAACATGATTGCAATATTTTTTTTTCCTTTTTATAAATATCTGTATTGATTATTGTGCATAAATCGATGATTCCACCATTATCTGAGGCTGAATGAAGAGAAATCAGTAGCGAAACCTTTTGAACCTATTTTAACATTAGAGGCATTTCCAGTGTAATAATGTGTACATAAGTAAAAGAAAATAAGAGAATATGGTAACTTTTCAAACAACTTAAGACGGAATTCAGGGATTTTTTCTGGCTGTAAGATGACGAAAATAGATGGGTTTTTTTTATACTCAGTTTTTATTAGTTATTTATTTTTTGTCACACAGAACATAACAAGCAACAATCAGCAACAGACAATAGGTTCCAATCACGGGTTACAATTACAAAACAGCAATTAATTTTATTCATTATTTATTTTAATTTATTTAATTATTTCATTTATTTTATATTGTTATTACTTTTTTTTAAACCCTTTCATGCATAGTGGTAACTACAGTGGACAGCTGATCAAAGGTGTTTTCTTGTATATTTATGGATTTGTTGTTTTGTGCATCTTCCCATAATTCATACCATTACTGTAACTTTGCTGTTCTAGATAAACCTGATCTGCATTAACATGTCTGACTGTAAAAAAAAAAAAAAAAAATTGATAATTGTTACTAGAATGTAACAAACACTTTTGTTTTTTTCTAAACTATACTCTATATGAAATGATCTAAAACTGACTGATAAAACAGTTACTTTAATTAAAATAAATGATAATTATATGTGACGCAGTAACCCTTTTCTTTCATGTTCACTTATTTATTTATTTGGTTGTTTTTAATTGTGTGGCTTTTTATGTTTTGTTTTGTTTTGTTTTTTAATCTATTCTTGTATTTTATTCTTCTATTTAGGTTTTATTTATTCTTCTGCATAGCACTGTTTTTCTTTTTTGTACAGTTTCTATGTCTTTAAATCTATTCTGTATTTTATTCTTCTATTTTGGTTTTAATTGTTCTTCTGTGCAGCACTTTGGTCCACTTGTTTTAAAGTGCTTTAAAAATAAAGTTGGACTGGATTAGATTGGATGTTCAGGGTTTATTTCGCTTTCATTCTCAATTAAAACAGTTCTAAATGTTTAACTTCATTTTACTGTGGAACAAGCATTTTATTTGTAGTTTTATTTATATAAAAATGTTCTCCTGTTTGTGAAATGATATTTTTATCTTGTTTAATTAGAATTCACGTTGCACTTCTTAATAAACAACAAATAAAATAAAGCACAGGTATGCTTTTTTCTTGTTCTGCATATTTTTGACATTTGTAACATCATCTATATTGTTTTAATCATTTTTTTAAATGTCATTTTTAAATATATTTTTCGTATAATTAAAAATCATAAATCACCATCTTGTTTCTTCATCCAGGACCAAAAGTCACACTTCAACTTAAAAAAAAAAAAAAAAAGATTATAGACATTAAACACGAGTTACATTTATTAACTTCTCTATATAAAATGATCTAAAACTTACCCATAAAACAGTTAGTTTAATTAAAAAAAAAAAAAGATAATTATACATAATGCAGTAACCCTTTTTCTTTCATGTTCAGGGTTTATTTCACTTTCATTATCAGGTAAAACAGTTCTAAATGTTTTACTTTATTTCACTGTTGAACAAGCATTTTATTTGTAGTTTTATTTATATGAAAATGTTCTGCTGTTTGTGAAATGTTATTTCTATCTTGTTTAAGAAGAATTCATATTGCACTTCTTAATAAACAACAAATAAAATCAAGCACAGGTATGCATTTTTCTTGTTCTGCATATTTTTGACGTTTGTAACATCATTTATATTGTTTTAATCATTTTTTTAATGTCATTTTAAATATATTTTTCGTATAATTAAAAATCACAAATCACCATCTTGTTTCTTCATTCAGGACCAAAAGTCACATTTTAACTTACAAAAAAAAAAAAAAAAAAAGATTATAGACATTTATCATGATGACAGATATGAAAATCTTGTCAGATCCATAAATATTGTGTGAAAATCTCCAAAGCTCATGATTGTTATAATCGTTTCTGAGGCAATTTCTAGTGTTTTTTCAATTCTAATTTTCGTTATTTCATTAGTTTTTGTTAACGATAATAACCTTGCTCCATGATGGACTTGAATGCATCACAGAGTCCACAGCTTCCTGGAATTTTGGAATTTAAGAGGTGTACCTGAATGCATCATGAAATCCCTGTTCCTGTCAAATAAGATGTTTTTTTTGTAAATATTAGTCACATTAAACACGAGTTACATTTATTAACTTCTCTATATAAAATGATCTAAAACTTACCCATAAAACAGTTAGTTTACTTTAAAAAAGACGCTTTGGAAAGCGTCTGCCAAATGCGTAAACATAAACATAAACATAAAAAAATGATAATTATACATAATGCAGTAACCCTTTTTCTTTCATGTTCAGGGATTATTTCACTTTCATTGTCAGGTAAAAGAGTTCTAAATGTTTCACTTTATTTCACTGTTGAACAAGCATTTTATTTTTAGCTTTATTTGTATAAAAATGTTCTGCTGCTTGTGAAATGTTGTTATCTTGTTTAATAAGAATTCACATTACATATAAAAAAAAATAAAGAAATAAAATCAAGTACAGGTATGCTTTTGTCTTGTTCTGCATGTTTTATTTTGTCATTTTTGTGATGTTTGTTACTTCTTTTATATTATTTTAATATTGTTATATGTTTTATCGTTATATGTTTTGCGTATAATTAAAAATCACAAATCACCGTCTCATTTCTTCATTCAGGACCAAATGTCAATCATTAATAGGGATGTAACAATATGACAATTTCATATCATGGTTATTGTGACCAAAGTTATCACAGTTATCATTATTATCGCGGTATTGTTGAAATTGTGCTCAAAATGTTCAAAAAGTACTAATACACACACTGAAATAATTTAACCAAGTTGTATTTTGAAAAAAAACAAACAAAAAAATAATAATAATAATAATTGGCACAATATACCTTCCCTTGTAGAAACATTCAAATATTAACCCTTAGGGGTCTGAGCCTATTTTGTCCGTTTTTCAGTCCTTTTGATTTTGCCTTTATATACTATATAAACAAATGTTTACTATACCCATGTTTAGGATCTGTTTTTTCAGCACAACTTCATCTATATCATCTGTCTATTATTTTTTCACTTTAACCTACTATAAAAACACAAAAGGACAGAAAACACAAAAAATATATATAAAATCCGATTTGAAAAATGGATATAATTTATTGCATAAATAACACACAGATGCTTAACGAACCTTTTCAAAGACTTTAAAAGTGAATATTCGTTCCAAATATTAGGTATAGAAAATTTAAATTGTAATAAATTAAAACTAAATATTTGACATAAAAGCAGATCTTTACATCGGTGTTTTCTCCAGAAAAGTGCGGCAATCAAACATGGTTATCATGAGAATTAGGGTTTGTGTGTTTCTGTCAGCGGGGTGAGACTGTGGAACAGATTTAATATAGAGTTAAAGCAACGACCAAGCAGGAAAGAATTTAAAAAGAGAGACAAAGACACAATGTTTCAGACGTACAGGGATGAACAAGTATGTACAAGTATGTGGTAAGTGTGTGTAAATGTATGTATAGGTGTGTGTGTGTGTGTGTGTGTATATATGTAGGTGTATATGTGTGTATAGATCTGTGTATGAATATGTATGTACATATATGTGTTATTGTATTATGTGTTTATGTAAATCATATTATATTTGTTCATAATAATATAAAGCCAGAAACCTAATTATTTACTAGTAAGTATCAGTCATATTATGGCACAGTGTATAGATCTGATTAGACGAGGAAGGTTATTATTGTTATTAATTCTATTCTTTTTTTTGTTTGTTTTTGTGTATTGTTCATTTCAGGGGAGGTGTTCATATAAGCCTTCTTTTTGGCTTCTAACCTCTCCTGCACAATTTTGTTACTTGTTTGAATGTTGTTTTTTTTCTATTGCTGTTTTTATTTGGTGCAAATACATGAAATAAAATAAAATAAAAATAAGGAGAAGGGGTGGGAGTTTATAAGTTGTACTTCTTCTCACTCCTTTTCGAATATGTATTATATGTCTTATGTTTAAGTGTTTTGTTTATTTATTTTCTTCTGTTTGACATTCATGTTTGAAATAAATACATCAATCAATCAATCAATCAATCAATCAAACGGTAATACTAACCATCTGCAATTTTACTGTTTATCTTTATACCGGTAATCGTTACATCCCTACTCATTAACATACAAAAAAATGATTATAGACATTTATCATGATGATAAATATTGTGTAAAAATCTCCAAAGCTCATGATTGTGACAATCGTTTCCGTGGTAATTTCACGCCCAAACTCTGCATTTCTTTTTTTTTTTTAATATATTTATAACCATTTGCACTACATTCATATCAAACTGTATTTGCACTCTCCTTTTAAACACCTTTTAAACACTTTTTTATTCAAATTTATATGACTGTTTGTTTTACGTGTATGTTTATGTGTATGTTTGCTGCTGACAACACTGAATTTCCCCATTGTGGGATCAGTAAAGGAATATCTTATCTTATCTTATCTTATCTCACCTTATCTTATCGCGTGGGTACTTAATAGCTGTTTTTCCCAATGACAGTTTTTCATTTTTCTGCTTCATTGTAATAGCGAAGCGCGGAGACATAGACTTATTACAAAGGGTCTGAGGCAGAATTGAACCCTCGACGGCGCTGAAACGACTCAACCTTGTACACGCTGTAGCGGCTGAGCAGTAGGGCGTCCTGACACTGAGCGCTTCATAGAAATACAGCGTACAATACGTGGACGGCTGCTGATTATTTACCTCAGTGATTCTTCATATCCACCGTCATGTGGTGTCAGCTGCCGAACCTGCGAGCCACAATAGAAATAGACATTTTCTCAGACTGTAATTAGCCTTACGGCGACGAGGAAAGCTGGAACTTCAAGTGTTTAACATTGACAATGTGCAGATTCAATATGACAACACTGCATTTGTTCCTGTTTGTATCACAGATGAAAATCACTTTGACCTCATGTACACTGGCCCGTTAGGTTGGAAAAAAAAATAAGACAGATTGATAACGTTAACGTACATGAACTGAGATAATGTTCAAGAAGCTGCTTCATATCCACCTTAATGGTCAGTGTCAAAGCTAATAGGAATGAAAATATATTTAATGTAATATGAAACAGCTGAAAAATAGAAAAACAAAACAAAAAACAGCTCTCTAAAGCACAGACAGGTTTACACTAACAATTATTTGTGCTTAAAGGAAAAACACACGACCTCTAATTAATGTAGCAGAGACACAGTTCATGGTCCGATTAAATATTATTGGAACATTTAATCCTATTCAAAAACATTTTAACCACTTTATACTTCTTCCTACTCCTTTTAACCATGCAAAATTCAGACTTGCATGGACTTGAAGACAGATTCTGTTCATTTAACCCTCCGGTATCCGGGTGCGCCTTTTACGCACACTTTGTACTTCATGTCAAAAACTTCATATTATTTTTCACAATTTAAATAAGGTTTGAATTCAAAAGTGGTTCATTTTGGCATGATCTTTAAAATTCTGTCCACCATCTAAAATGTGCACATTGTAAACAAAAGAAAATGACCAGACTAGCATCTGTCTGCACAGTGTGCATAAAACGCACTATTTCTAACATTTGATCTGTATGATTAGGACTGACCTAGATTTACAAAAATAAAATCAAATTAGAGCAGAAAAATAAATCAATGTATAATATTTAACAGTTTAATTTATAGGTGTGCATTTTACGCACACTTGGTGACAGATGCTAGTATTTTTGAACATTTGACCTAGCACCAAAAATTACACAGGTCAACAACAAATGTATTGTTTCAGTTTTTTGAGCTGATTTAGGATCATTTTGGTGCTGAATCCAAAAATCACATTCATTTTGCTCAATCAGGTCAACTTTCTGAACTATGCTACATATTGGCTTTTGAACATTTTTGCTTACATTTATGGGCATTTTCACATCATATGATACAAAATTCTTTCATATTTCTTGCAATAAACGAGTTCTTGAAGATTTGACTTTTGCCAATTTATGATTCATGTTTTTTTTAATATTACAGGTGAATGAAATGGCTTCGACTAGAAGATCTTGCAAAAATAAGCCTGACGTATTCTGCTACATCTGCGCTGAATACACCATTGTACCTAACAGGAATCCTGTTAGAAAATGATTTTTTTTCTCTTAAAACCTATTTTGGGTGAGAACTGTATAAAAAATCAACTGATAAAGTCACAAAAATGTCATCAATTTTGGGAGAAGATCAAATTTTTCAAAATAAAATTAGCAAAAAAACCCTGACCTGATTGAGAAAAACAGATGTCATTTTTGGATTTAGCGGTGCAAAATGGTCCGAATTCAGCTGAAAAAACCTAGACAACTTGCAAAAAACATTTTTTTGTAACTCAGTGTAATAATATAAATTAACCAATGTTGGAGTTAATCACTGACATATGCCAGGATGAAAAAATCAAATCATATGTGATCCACTTTTTATGTACCATACTGAAAAAAAATATTTTTTGGTGGTTGCTGCATCCAAAAAAATGGTTTGTTTACATTACAAACATGGCATTTAAAGGGTTAAAAAACGTGACAATTAGTGAGTATTTGGTATTTTTATTTACGGCTCAAGTTGATGAAATAGAAAAAAGTGTAAAAGAATTAAAAACAAACTGTATGAAATTCTTTTTGACATTATTCCACAAGTGTGTGAAAAAGGCACACTTGGTGCTCAGTAAGGGCCTTAGTGGACGGGATACCGGAGGGTTAAATGTTATTTTGTTTTTGTCTTAATTTGTTTTGTTTTGTTTTATTTTGTTTCTTTGCATGTTCGAAATAACTAACTAACTAACTAACTAAATAAATAAATAGTTCAACCCTTGTATGGTGTTTGCATCTGTGGGACCTGTTTTAGTTTTTTTATTAAAAGAAAAAAGAAATGTTTTTAAATGAATTTTTTCCTCTCATATCTTGATTACATTGCATTTTATTAAAAAAAAAACAAAAAAAACAAAACAGTGGCACTTTAAAAAAATTCAATGGCTTTTTTTTTTCATGCCTAAAGACGAATAAAAACACTCAGGACAAAAATCTCAACTAAGGTTCTCATAATTCATGCATGAAAGGGTTAATTGATAAATGTGATCTAGCAAAGGCAAAAGGTAAATATTAAACATATGCTTTTTATGTTGCTTGTAATTGGGATGAAGTCAACATCTGTGGAGTGTTTTAACATACAATAGTTTGATTATGTTGAATTAAAAACCCACACACAGCGGCTCCACCACTGGCTGAATAACACAAATCTGAACACCACACAAGGGTTAAACCAGTCTGATTTTACACAGTTATAATGGGATTATTTTAGGCAATATTGTAAACTAGCACTAAATAAATACATTCTTATTTATTTTGTGTATTTTTGTACATGTATTTTTGTATGTTTCTTTCCTGTTCAGGGTTCATTTCACTCTCACATTCGCACATTTTAATAAACAAATAAAATCAAGTACAGGTATGCTTTTGTCTTGTTCTTCATATTTTATTTTGTCATTTTTGTGAAGTTTGTACCGTCTTTTATATTGTTTTAACTTTGCTGTTTTTCCAATGTAATTTTTGTCTAATTATATCTTTTTTGTATCGTTTTACTCTTAATATATACATATTATAGTTATATAAATACGCATAAAACCACTGATTTTGTATGGTTTGTGTCGTACCTATCTCTGTGTAGTGTCACCAAATCCAAAATAACACCTTTTTTAAATTTTATTTCTGCAACTACATCACTGTAAATCCTCCTAAACCTGAACTGAACTGCAGCCTTTTGTGATGTGATTGAATCAGATTCTGCTTTGAGATGCTTTTAAGGAACAGTGTTGTTATACTCTTAGTACCTTTTAAATGATTTACGGTGTTTTTGTTTGAATGTTCTTAGTTTAATGATTTATATATGGTTTTAGAACTGACTTTTATTATGTTTTATGTGTATTTTTAGTGTGAATGTGTGGCTGGGATTTCTATTTTGTGTAACTTCTGCTGCTGCTGTCTTGGCCACGACACTTTTGAAAATAAGATTTTTAATCTGGATGAGCTTTTTTCTTGGTTAAATAAAACAACTGAAAAAAGTGCATAAAGACAGAACAATGAGATTATATGAACAGTTATAAGTTTTTACATTTTGCTTCGTATTTGTTTTGCATCTTGTGACATATTTATTTGTTTATTTCGGTCTGGTATTGTAATTGTTTTGCATCATTTCATCACAGAAATATTTACTTACGTTTGGTTTGGTTTGTACTTCCTGGACATGTAGTTTTGCACTGGCTTTGTGTTCATTTTATATTATCTTTCGATGTATTTTGTTTGGTTTGTCTGACTTTATACATATGATTTTATAGCTAGTTGTGTATCGCTAACAATTAAGGCTATTATTATCATTATTATTATTATTATTATTATTATTATTATTATTATTATTATTATTATTATTATTGTTATTATCATCATCATTATTATTATTATTATTATTATTATTATTATTATTATTATTATTATTATTATTATCATTACTATTATTATTATTATTATTATTATTATTATTATTATTATTATTATTATTATTATTATTATTATTATTACACTGGTCAACAACAAATGTATTGTTTCAGTTTTTTGAGCTGATTTAGGATCATTTTTGTGTGCTGAATCCAAAAATCACATTAATTTTGCTCAATCAGGTCAGCTTTCTGAACTATGCTACATATTGGCTTTTGAACATTTTTGCTTACATTTATGGGCATTTTCACATCATATGATACAAAATTCTTTCATATTTCTTGCAATAAACGGGTTCTGAAGATTTTACTTTTGCCAATTTATGATTAATGTTTGTTTGTTTTTGTTTAATATTACAGGTGAATGAAATGGCTTCAACTAGAAGATCTTGCAAAAATAAGCCTGACGTATTCTGCTACATCTGCGGTGAATACATCATTGTACCTAACAGGAATCCTGTTAGAAAATGATTTTTTTTTTTCTCTTAAAATTTTTCAAAATCAAATTAGCAAAAAAACCTGACCTGATTGAGAAAAACAGATGTCATTTTTGGGTTTAGCGGTGCAAAATGGTCCTAATTCAGTTGAAAAAACTTACAAAAAACTTCTTTTTTTTTTTTGTAACCCAGTGTTATTATTATTATTATTATTATTATTATTATTATTATTATTATTATTATTGTTATTGTTATTGTTATTGTTATTATTATTACTATCAACAATTGTTAAGATTTTGCATTACACAATTCCTAAAACATGTTTGGTGATGTATTTTGGATATATTATTGGTAGTAGTGTAGGTTTATTATGGTCAAGGTATCCCAAATGTCCCTTATGTTTGTTTTGTTTTGTAATGTACAGAAAAGAAGCAATAAAAATAGGGTAAAAAAAAAAAAAAAAAAAAAGGCTATTATTATTTAGAAGAGGGCAGGAAATATAAGATTTTCTTCATCCGGCTCCTTTTCGAGCATGTGTGTGTATATGTTTGTTCACCTGATGATTACACTGGGTTCCAAAAAAATGTTTTTGCAAGTTGTCTAGGTTTTTTCAACTGAATTCGGACCATTTTGCACCGCTAAATCCAAAAATGACATCTGTTTTTCTCAATCAGGTCAGGGTTTTTTTTGCGAATTTGATTTTGAAAAATTTGATCTTCTCACAAAATTGATTACATTGTTGTGACTTTATCAGTTGATTTTTTTTATATAGTTCTCACCCAAAATAGGTTTTAAGAGAAAAAAAAAATCATTTGATCACTTGATTCCTGTTAGGTACAATGGTGTATTCACCGCAGATGGAGCAGAATACGTCAGGCTTATTTTTGCAAGATCTTCAAGTCGAAGCCATTTCATTCACCTGTAATATTAAAAAAAACATTAATCATAAATTGGCAAAATTAAAATCTTCAGAACTCGTTTATTGCAAGAAATATGAAAGAATTTTGTATCATATGATGTGAAAATGCCCATAAATGTAAGCAAAAATGTTCAAAAGCCAATATGTAGCATAGTTCAGAAAGTTGACCTGATTGAGCAAAATGAATGTGATTTTTGGATTCAGCACCAAAATGATCCTAAATCAGCTCAAAAAACTTCAACAATACATTTGCTGTTGACCAGTGTTATTGAATGTCTGCCGATGAAATGCACAACCATGAACGAAATAAATGAAATGAAAATAAAAATTATACATCAATTGCACAGGCTGATAGTGCAATTACAGTTCAATTAATTGTGCCGTCCATACTTTTGTGTTAGCTCTCCTTTCTTTCCAGAGGAGTCTGTGGGATCATTTTCTAGGAATAGTACATTTTATTTGCACATATAGAATACCGAGTGCAGCCTTGGAGAGGGAAACGTTGGCCTCTTATGGCGTCGCTGTGTATTTTTCAAAACATATCACAGATGCAAATTTGTCTTGGAAGGGTCAACAATGGTTGCGAACAAATATTTCCTTTTTTTATCGCTACAGCATACAAAATGATGTAGTTCAAAGATTACCTCGCAAGTTTTTATTGTCCTAGCAGACAACAGAGCACCAGCTGATGTGCAGTCGGAGCCACGGCCGCCGAGCTCGGTCTATGAATATTCTCCACGGCTCTGTCTGTCTTGTGCCACGGTGTCAGAGCCTCATGACTCTAGGGTTCACAGCCTGAATCCCTTCTACAACAGGAAATGAATATGATAGCGCCGCTGCATTTATATTAATAACTTTATCAGTATTCACAAATCACGGCAGCCCATCTCTCATTCATTTCAAAATGGCATCGTGGATGTGCTGGAAGCCGACATCATCGGGAGAAAAGCTCTGGAGGCGTCGGAGGGATTGTTTTTCAAGTGCTGGCGGATTTTCTTTCCCAACCCCTTTGGATTAAAGTCATTTCGGACCACGCACATATCACACAGAAGCTCGACTGAAGGGAAATAAGGCACGTTTGGCATCCGAAAAGTTTAACGGTGGCCCCGAGTGAGCGGCGTTTCCTAAACCCTTCAACACCTGCTGTAGATACAAAAAGACACCATCGGAAAAACAGCCCGCTCGTCCTCGGTAGAAATGCTTCAAGGAGCGTAAGATTGAAGACGAGCTGGTCAAAAGACTGTTGAATGAGCAATAAATCACCTGAGCGATCGATGGTAAACTCTGCAGTTAAGAAAACATGCTGCAAAAAACGCTACAGTTGTGTGTTACTGGTGTGTTATACGATAGTGTTTGGCTAAAAAAAAAAAACAGAAATAAAAGCAAGAAGGTGCAAACACTTAAAAAACAGTATGATGGAAAACAAAGAGTGTGTTCAATAAGGCATGAAAATCACACAGACTCAACTTCTAAACGCCCTCGAACCAGTAGAAAGGGAAGATTAAACAAGCAAAAAAAAGTTCTCATTTAGAGAAAAGAGGAGTGTTGTAGTCAAGACCGCACCATCCGAGACCAAGATAAGACCAAGATTTTTAAAGGTCGAAACCAAGATAGACCAAGACTTTTAAGGGTTGAAAACAAGATACGACCAAGACTTTAAAGGGTCGAAACCAAGATAAGACCAAGACTTTAAAGGGTCGAAACCAAGATACGACCAAGACTTTAAAGGGTCGAAACCAAGATACGACCAAGACTTTAAAGGGTCGAAACCAAGATACGACCAAGACTTTAAAGGGTCGAAAACAAGATACGACCAAGACTTTAAAGGGTCGAAACCAAGATACGATCAAGACTTTAAAGGGTCGAAACCAAGATACGATCAAGACTTTAAAGGGTCGAAAACAAGATAAGACCAAGACTTTAAAGGGTCGAAACCAAGATACGATCAAGACTTTAAAGGGTCGAAAACAAGATACGACCAAGACTTTAAAGGGTCGAAAACAAGATAAGACCAAGACTTTAAAGGGTCGAAACCAAGATAAGACCAAGACTTTAAAGGGTCGAAAACAAGATACGACCAAGACTTTAAAGGGTCGAAAACAAGATAAGACCAAGACTTCTAAGGGTTGAGACCAAGATACGACCAAGACTTTAAAGGGTCGAAAACAGGATACGACCAAGACTTTAAAGGGTCGAAAACAAGATAAGACCAAGACTTTAAAGGGTCGAAAACAAGATACGACCAAGACTTTAAAGGGTCGAAAACAAGATAAGACCAAGACTTTAAAGGGTCAAAACCAAGATAAGACCAAGACTTTAAAGGGTCGAAAACAAGATAAGACCAAGACTTTAAAGGGGTGAAACCAAGATACGACCAAGACTTTAAAGGGTCGAAAACAAGATACGATCAAGACTTTAAAGGGTCGAAAACAAGATACGATCAAGACTTTAAAGGGTCGAAACCAAGATACGACCAAGACTTTAAAGGGTCAAAAACAGGATACGACCAAGACTTTAAAGGGTCGAAACCAAGATACGACCAAGACTTTTAAAGGTCGGAAACAAGATAAGACCAAGACTTTAAAGGGTCGAAACCAAGATACGACCAAGACTTTAAAGGGTCGAAAACAAGATAAGACCAAGACTTTAAAGGGTCGAAAACAAGATAAGACCAAGACTTTAAAGGGTCGAAAACAAGATAAGACCAAGACTTTAAAGGGTCGAAAACAAGATAAGACCAAGACTTTAAAGGGTCGACACCAAGATAAGACCAAGACTTTAAAGGGTCGACACCAAGATAAGACCAAGACTTTAAAGGGTCGAAAACAAGATACGACCAAGATTTTAAAGGGTCGAAACCAAGATACGACCAAGACTTTAAAGGGTCGAAAACAAGATACGACCAAGACTTTAAAGGGTCGAAAACAAGATACGACCAAGACTTTAAAGGGTCGAAAACAAGATAAGACCAAGACTTTTAAGGGTCGAAAACAAGATAAGACCAAGACTTTAAAGGGTCGAAAACAAGATACGACCAAGATTTTAAAGGGTCGAAAACAAGATACGACCAAGACTTTAAAGGGTCGAAAACAAGATAAGACCAAGACTTTAAAGGGTCGAAACCAAGATAAGACCAAGACTTTAAAGGGTCGAAACCAAGATACGACCAAGACTTTAAAGGGTCGAAACCAAGATACGACCAAGACTTTAAAGGGTCGAAAACAAGATACGACCAAGACTTTAAAGGGTCGAAACCAAGATACGATCAAGACTTTAAAGGGTCGAAACCAAGATACGATCAAGACTTTAAAGGGTCGAAAACAAGATAAGACCAAGACTTTAAAGGGTCGAAACCAAGATACGATCAAGACTTTAAAGGGTCGAAAACAAGATACGACCAAGACTTTAAAGGGTCGAAAACAAGATAAGACCAAGACTTTAAAGGGTCGAAACCAAGATAAGACCAAGACTTTAAAGGGTCGAAAACAAGATACGACCAAGACTTTAAAGGGTCGAAAACAAGATAAGACCAAGACTTCTAAGGGTTGAGACCAAGATACGACCAAGACTTTAAAGGGTCGAAAACAGGATACGACCAAGACTTTAAAGGGTCGAAAACAAGATAAGACCAAGACTTTAAAGGGTCGAAAACAAGATACGACCAAGACTTTAAAGGGTCGAAAACAAGATAAGACCAAGACTTTAAAGGGTCAAAACCAAGATAAGACCAAGACTTTAAAGGGTCGAAAACAAGATAAGACCAAGACTTTAAAGGGGTGAAACCAAGATACGACCAAGACTTTAAAGGGTCGAAAACAAGATACGATCAAGACTTTAAAGGGTCGAAAACAAGATACGATCAAGACTTTAAAGGGTCGAAACCAAGATACGACCAAGACTTTAAAGGGTCAAAAACAGGATACGACCAAGACTTTAAAGGGTCGAAACCAAGATACGACCAAGACTTTTAAAGGTCGGAAACAAGATAAGACCAAGACTTTAAAGGGTCGAAACCAAGATACCACCAAGACTTTAAAGGGTCGAAAACAAGATAAGACCAAGACTTTAAAGGGTCGAAACCAAGATAAGACCAAGACTTTAAAGGGTCGAAAACAAGATAAGACCAAGACTTTAAAGGGTCGAAAACAAGATAAGACCAAGACTTTTAAGGGTCGAAAACAGGATACGACCAAGATTTTTAAGGGTCAAAAACAAGAGAAGACCAAGACTTTTAAGGGCCGAGACCAAGATAAGACCAAGATTTCACTTGTGTGGTGTGTCTGTATGCTGCGTTGCTGGGGAAACTGTAGAAAACAAATCAAGCAACCAATAACCGGTTGCTTTGAAACACATTCCTTTCCACTCTAATCAATGGTGTGAACAAATAACTAAAGAGAGTCTGCACAGTCCAGGACCGAGACAAGACCGAGTAAAGATGCACCCGAGACCGAGACAAGACCAAGACGTCCAATCTCGAGTATGGGTGTTAGAAAATATCGGTTCTGCAATATATCGCGATATTTAATTTCACAATACTGTATCGATATTAAAAAGTACTGTACTGATATTTTTAGGAATTTATTCAAATGCAGATATGGAGGAGGTTCATTTTTGTTTTTCTTTATTTTTTATATCTTTTTTATTATTATTTAACACTGTTTTATTAGATAATGGTTATTTGTAGCATCCTAAAAGCACTTTTTACTGTCTGAGAGGCAGATGTTCGTTCCTTTGTTGGGATTGCACAGAAACACTGTTCTGATGTTCGTTGTGAACTAACAGAATCTGAACATTTGAACAGGATCTGAAACTGTACTGTCTGTAAAACAGAATTTCAGTTTGAACACAGGAACATTTTGTGATATAACATTAGATCCTGTTGGGATCAAATACAAATGTGTTTAGTATTTGTGCAGATTTCTGCTGGAATTCAATTCTTCCAGGAAATAATCATTTAAAAAAAAAAAAACAAAGAAAAAATTTCCTTTTTAACAGTATCGTGATATATCATATTGTGATTGTGATTTGTATCATATCACCAGATTCTTGCCGGTACACAGCCCTACTCTCGGTACTATAACGCTAGAAAAGAGGAGGTAAACATGGTGTCAGACTGTAGTCACAGTCTGATGACGGCACACATGACTCGCAGTACTTCTGTTAATGTTCAGTTACTGCAAAGATATTCTCGTTACAGATGGAGGTTTCAGTCTCCAGGTGTGTGAATGGAAGATCCCGTGTCCTTGGGGTTTTCAAACCCAGACCAGAGACTGTTCTGTTGTTGTCCTTCTGAATGGGGGGGGGGGGGGGGGGTCCTATGGGAGAAGAGGCTTTTCTGTGAAAAACTGGTTTCATCAATAGTCAGATGACTTCTGTGAAGATCTTCAGCGTCTTATCCACAGAGCAGCACATTACAATACAAAGATGTTTTTGTCTGTAAGTCAGTTTTCGGATTGTACCAGAACCACACATCAGCACCAGGATACACCAAAGAACATGCGTCACGATTTTAAAATATTAATTTAAATTAAAAATGCACAGTATGTGTTTTCAGTCATTTATTTTTTATATGTAAATTTCACTGGTCTATCCTTCAAACATGCAAATTTTTCCGTGACTCTATTGTTAAAGTCAAATGTGTCCCTGACAAGTGTCTTTTCCACTGATTATATGGTCAATGCATTTAGAGCAGGGGTGAAGGTACTGCAGGTGGATCACATGGCATTAAAAAAAACACAAGTTCGCCTACGGGCTGGATGACACTGTTGTTACAGCTGCTGCCAGGAATCGAACCCTGCACTCCCACATCTGTCTGTAGTATCACTAACTGAGCTCTGCGTACGTGCAGCCAATAGGAAATGACCTAATACGATTAACTTCTGATGGATCCACTGATACAGATGAACCTTTAGGGGTCTGAGCCTGTTTTGGCTGTTTTTCAGCACTTTTGATTTTGCTTTTATATAAAGAAATGTTTATTATACCCATGTTTGGTATCTTTTTTTTTTCAGCACAACTTCATCTATCTCATCTGTCTATTATTTTTTCACTTTAACCTGCTATATCAACACACAAAATATACGGTATAAAATCTGATTTGAAAAATATATAGAATTTATTGCATAAATAACACACAGATGCTTACTGAATCTTTTCAAAGACTTTAAAAGTGAATATTAGTTCCGAATATTGGGTATATAAAAGTAAAATTGTAATAAATTAAAACTATACTCAAATATTTGACATAAAAACAGATCTTTAGGCGTTTTCTCCGGTTTTCTCACCCCCCCATCCTCCTGATTTCTGCATCCGGTTCAGGTGGGGGTCATTCTCACCCTTACCTGTAATGCTAATGCAGTCTGTGGATTAGAATCTGCAGATTCGGACACTTTTTTCCATTTCAGTGGGCCGATATTATCAGATATCCCTAATATATATATCTATATCTATATATCTATATCTATCATATATATATATATATATATATATATATATATATGTATTAGGGATGTCTGATAATATCGGCCCACCGATAATATCGACCTGATATTGGCATGAAAATGTAATATCGGTGAATATCGTTATCGTTTTTTTTGCCTATCATTAAAACCGATAAAATACTGCCTTGATTTCACCGGCATTTACCGACGCGTAAATGAAGCATTGTTTGGAGCTGAAAGAAATGTGCAGTTTTCACAGTGCAGTGTTGTCACATACAGGGGATAAGGGGAAACTGACTGTTGGCATCAGTTTACAGAGTTAAGGCCCCACATCTGATGGATCTTTTTAGATAACACGAAGTTAAAGACCAACCCACAAGGGGTTCAGCCCAGAGTTTGAAGATCAGTTTACAAGGATTATTAAAGTGATGTGCATGGCAGGGTTCGGGGTCTATTTCCCCACTTGGGATGTGGAACGTTAGCTGAGTTACATTTTGTTTGTGATCAGATCAAGTCAAAAATAAATTTATAAAAATGAGACCGAAAAGAATCCGGACTTATTCTTGGAGCTTCCAACAAAAGAACACGCTAACAACAGTCAGTAAAAATAATGTATACACACACCAGGAAAAGAAAACCTTGCATAAATATTTAATTTGTATCAGTACTCCTGTACATATAGATACCTCTTTCAAAGTTTGATCAAATTACGATAACACTGTGTACTGTTGTACGATGTTTTCCCGACAGATGGCATTATCCTCATGAATGTAGCATCAACAAGTGACGTCTACGATATGGCGGCGGTACGGTTGTCGATTAAGGAACGTAAGATCATTTTAAAGTGGTCCTTCAAATTGGAGAATGTTGTTGAAGTCCAGAGACAATGGAGATGTGAGTCTGGGAGACAAAAGCACAGCTGGAATACTCCAACTGACAACAACGACACAAAGGTTATCTGTGGTCGTTCCATACAGGCTGGAGTGAATTCCTGGAGAGAAATGTATAAATAAGTGGTTTTAGTTTGTTGATTAAACTGTATCGCAGTGACTCATGTCTAAACTCAGGCATCTGAAATGGAAATACTGACTAAAAAGGAACATTTTCTATGGTTTTTAGGGTTCATTCAATTTCTAGTTCCACATGTACTGATGAATTACTTTTAGATTTTGTGTCCATCTAGATTTATTTATTTATTCATTCATTCAGGTATTTATATTTATTTATATTTTGCACATTAAAATCTCACTTATCTCAGGCAGTTTTGCACAGGCTGTGTGACATTTACCTCTGACAATCTGCACAGTTACCAGATGCTGCACATTACGTAAATATGTATTTTTCTCGTAGTAATAGTAGTTTATATTTTTAGATTTTTATGCTTTTCTCTTGTGGCATTCAGTGTGGATGACAAAGCAAGATTTTCATTGTACAGGGAAACGTCAGTGCAAAAATCTAAATCTGACCAAGTGTATTTTTCTCATTTCTAGTCCAAATATCTCATCACACTTAAATCAGACATAATCACCTGAAGAGGGAATTTTCAGTGAGATGTAAGAACTGATTTTTAGACAATAGATCTGGAAAATCTGATTTCAAGAAATCTTACCAAGATAATTTTCACTTGTTCCATTGGCAGATTTTTTTTTTTTTTTTCTTTTTTTTTTTGGCTTGAATTAAACAAACGAAAAAAAAAAAATCCTGAATTAAGCAAAAACTAATATATATATATATAAAATTAATAAAACAAAAAACAAAAAACTAAACACTTGAATGAAGCAAAAAATCTTGAATTAAGCAAAAAAATATGGAATTAAGTTTAAAAAAAATACAGAATTAAGTAAAAAAAAAAATGGAATGAAGCAAAAAAAAAACCAAAAAAAACATCCGGAATTAAGCAAAAAATATTGAATTAAGCAAAAAAAAAGGTTGAAAAAATAAGCCAAAAAAAAAATCTGGAATTAAGCAAAAAAAATAAATAAATCTGGAATTAAGCAAAAAAAAAAAAAAAAAAAAAAAAAAAACAGAATTAAGCAAAAATAAAAAAAACTGCAATAAGAAAAAAAAAAAAAAAAAAAAAATCTTGAATCAAGCAACATAAAAAAAATCTTCCATCAAACAAAAAATCTACCAATGGAACAAATGAAAATGATCTTGGTAAGATTTCTTAAAACAGGATTTTCCATATCTATTGTCCAAAAATGAGTTCTTATATCTCATTGAAAAGTTATTCTTTAGGTGATTATGTCTTATTTTAAGTGTGATGAGATATTTTGTACAAATACACTTAATGTCTGGAAAATCTAAAAAAAATAATAATAATAATAATAATAATAAAAATAACGGCTTTCAAATCATAACTTCATACAGAATACAAGACATGACAGTAATCATCATTTAATTATTAAGAACTATTATAAAAACGAAAACTTACATATTAATAATTTTCTTGGCTGTAGATATCAGCTCTGAAATTAAACTACTGTGAGCTATTTTTGTTGTTATCATTATATTTATCCAAACAAATGTACCTTTAGTTGGACCAGGCATTAAAATGAACAAGAAACTGAAGAAAACAAGGGGTGGTTTAATAATTTTTTTCCACGACTGTATATTAAATCTATGTGGTTCTACCTTCACCTTAAACTCATATATTATTTCATAGTAACTGACTTTTCCTGCAATCAGTCCCGCTTGCTACCAAAATACATATAATAACAGTACATGCACACACAGAAAATATAAATACATGAATGTTGTACTGTGATGAAATTAACCCTTTCATGCATATTGGTCCCTCCAGTGGACAGCTGTTCTCCATCTGTTCTATCATATATTCATTCATGTTGTTTTAGTTCCATATGAGTTCACACAGTGGACACTTCTGCACCATCCCATACGCTGACATTCAGACCATTACTAGAACTTTGCTGTTCTTGATAAACCTGATCTACAGTGACATGTTTGAGTGTAAATCCATTGCTAATAAATATTGTGCATATGATAAAATGTGAGAAAACATCACATTTGCTGCATTAAAAATGTTTTGACTGTGTCCAGTGGCGTGGACATTTTTTGGAACTCCACAAAAAAGTATGAAGGTAGATTTGTTTCTTTATTGCTTTAACCCAAAAAAATATTTTCATTAAAAAAAAAAAAAAAAATCCATTAAAAAATTCACTTCAATCAAAGAAAAAAAGTGTTCAAATGCAATTTTTTGGATCGTTTTTTTTTTTTTTTTTTTTTACATTCAAACAGTTTTGTTTAATTGACTTTTTTTTTTAGTTAAAGCAATAAAGAAACAAATCTACCTTTGTAAAAAAAACAGGTTTATTTAAAAAATTCAATTGCATTGTTTTTTTTAATACCTAAAGAGTGTTTAATCCTCCGGTACTACTACTACCGTGTCTCAGCTCTCCGTTTAAATAGGGTCCTGATCTCACGTCACTTAGGCAAGGGTCTTACCCTAGAACACTAGTCGTAGAGATTACTACTTAAGCTGAACTTAATTTGGAACACTCGCCTGTCTTCTAACTACCTTTAATTCCAACCTCTGCCCCGCTAACTCTGATACCAGAACTGCCAGGAGAAACCCACTCTGTGGTTAGTAATAATACCAGTCCAGTTGGTTTTTGGTAGCTGTTCCACATGGATTAGTGCACTTGTTACATGACAGGTAATAATTTAAAAGCCAGGAAAAATAGGCTTTCGGGACATAAAAATGGTAGGTGGATTAAGGCTAAGAAATTTTCAGGACCTTTGTTGTCATGCACACAATGAACCTAACCTTTTACATTCGCCAACATAATGTACCACATTGGGAATAAATCAAGGAGAATTTAGAATATACTTTTTATAAATTTATTGTAGGCAAATTTAGCAAAGCAAAGCATATACATAAATCATCAATCAATTAATCAATACTATAATCATCCACTGAACTTCTAAGTTATAAGCCATCAACCGGATCATTAAACTTAACTGATTTCCACTTTCCTTACTTCAACCCTGACCCCGTTGTAATCTTTCAACCCACAGTTCAGTTCTTTGAGTCCTTTCGAAACTGTCCCAAATGGTTGCCTTGCTCGAGGTCTTCAAGGGAAGAAAAAGGAAAGACCTCTGTTTCCGAATTTAAGGAAAATTTTAAAAAGTTCAAATTCCGATAAAATCAAAATTAATATAATTTAGAAAAGGAACTCATCAGTTCGGCCAAAACGGATGAATTCGATGCTGGGTAAAAGGAAAAAGAATTCAGAAATATAAAAAATCTTCTTCTTTTCCAGTCCGGACCAAAACGGGGGAAAATCAAACCAACTCAGATGAACAGCTTTCTTGTTGACAATGTCCCCGTGAAGTTGGTAAAAGTCTCTTAAAAGACAATTCTTGTCTTTAAAGTCTTTGATCCGTTGTCTCACAGATGAGATAGGTCTTTGTCCTCAAATCACGATTCATCGTTGCAAAGTTACTCTATCTGTTGAAACCTCCAGCATTATCTGAGAAGTAAGATTAACAACTTAGAAGCCAATCTGCCACACTCTTTTCTGGTCCTGAAAGAGCATAGCTCTAAGCCTAATCTCTACGTAGGACACGTAGGGCACCCTCTCTTTCGGAGCGTCTCGTACTTCTGAAAATGCTATAATAGCACTTTAGATTTTAACAGAACTTTAGACTTCCCCCGGCTACACCCAGATGACTTCATCGATAGATGAGTCACATCCAGATGTCCCCGTTGGAACTTCCCTTTCTTTCCAGTTTTGACCAGTTTGGGTGCGACAGATAGCCGATTGTTTTTCTCATTTCTCTGATTGCGCAACACTTACTGTTCATGAAGACATGTCCTGACATGCCCCTGGTCTGCTCTAACATGTCTCAACACATCCCTTTGCATTCAAATGAATCAACATTATTCTATCTTAATCATACTTATTGATTACAATACATATATCAGTTTAAATTCAACTTAATAAATCAACTCAAATCATCATGTCAATATTATGTTATATTTAATCACTGTTTTTACCCTGGATCATACGTTCCCACTCTATGCCCATGTCAACCCGAGGAGCCCTAATCCTCTACCTAACTTGACAAGAGGAATAAAAACACTGAGGAAAAAAAAATCTCAACTAAGGTTCTCATAATTCATGCATGAAAGGGTTAATAAAATCATCTCCATTTTAACAAGGTAAATACAACTAATGAGAAAACCTACCTTTGAATTCGAATTAGATTCTGTTTTCAATTTGCAACAGAAAACTTAATAGAAGAGGAAAGCGGACACCATATATTTCGCGTTTTTCTTCAATAATTTATTAATAACAAATAATAATAACACGTAGAGTACGACTTATAATTTCCACTCGACTAAGCAGTGTTTAAGACAGTTGGATTTAATGAGCGGAAACAGCTGAAACACAGGCTTAATAGAATCCGGTCATTACATTTATAAAACCTCTTTGGGAGATTCTTTTCCTTACCGGCGCGTCTCGACCAAACAGCCCAAACTGAACCCTGTGTATTGTTAATTCTGCTCTTATTCTCCTTAATGTGGGCTGTAATCACCCACCAGCCGGGGGCATCTCAGTCACCGTAGGATCGGCGTTATCATGCATTCCGAGTCCAAAAAAACAGATGAATCAGGATCCTTTTAGTCGGGGAGGGGGGGGGGGGGGGAATACTGCGTTTATTTAACAGCAGCAGCATCTTGTGACATTTCCAGATCCGTCAACGTGACAGCTGATCACTACGGCTGGAGTGCGGGCTTTTATCAACAGCACCTTGTCACAGAAAATAACCTATTATCTCCACAGTGAATGCTTACTTCTGTTATCTGTCATCAGCCGACTCTAGGGTCCGACTGATTTACCTTCAGGGGCTTGTACTTCTAGCAGACGTGGAATTACAGACGTCCATGACACACTCTTTCACATCTGACCTTTTTTTTTATTTTCTTAAACTTAATTTTTATTTGGTTTTGCTCATTCAAATATAAAAGACGTTTTACATACATTGACATATATAGCACTGGTCAAAAACAAATGTATTGTTGAAGTTTTTTGAGCTGATTTAGGATAATTTTGGTGTGCTGAATCCAAAAATCACATTCATTTTGCTCAATCAGGTCAACTTTCTGAACTATGCTACATATTGGCTTTTGAACATTTTTGCTTACATTTATGGGCATTTTCACATATGATACAAAATTCTTTCATATTTCTTGCAATAAACGAGTTCTGAAGATTTGACTTTTGCCAGTTTATGGTTAATGTTTTTTTTTTAATATTACAGGTGAATGAAATGGCTTCGACTAGAAGATCTTGCAAAAATAAGCCTGACGTATTCTGCTATATCTGCGGTGAATACACCATTGTACCGAACAGGAATCCTGTTAGAAATGATTTTTTTTCTCTTAAAACCTATTTTGGGTGAGAACTATATAAAAAATCAACTGATAAAGTCACATTAATATAATCAATTTTGTGAGAAGATCATTTTTTTAAAAATCAAATTAGCAAAAAAACCTGACCTGATTGAGAAAAACAGATGTCATGTTTGGATTTAGCGGTGCAAAATGGTCCGAATTCAGCTGAAAAAACCTAGACAACTTGCAAAAAACATTTTTTTGTAACCCAGTATCATCACACATCTCCATATGGCACACATGAAAAACAACAACAACAAATCTATATCTACAGTAGATATTGATTGCAATTAATCACAAATGAAACATGAATGACTAAATTAAAAAAAATAAAAAAATAAAAATAAATAAATAAATACATACATACATACATACATACATACATACATACATAAAATTATAATTAAGCTAGCTATTTCATGTCGAGACCTATTTTTGGTTATGTAGGGAAAAAATAAATATTTTTTTTAAATTAGGGACAAAATAATCTTAAATTCCAATGAAGCCAAGCTTAAGTAGCTTAAGTTGTACTGATAAATCTGCTGTAATTACTGAAGAAAATGTTTGATTTGTTGAGTCTGTTTGTATGACTGTACTGCCATGAACATACTGTTGTGGATAATTCAGCTACTGCATTATGGATTGTTGTGGTTCGATGCTAAAATTAGGGAAATAGTATAGGCTGATTGTTGTATTAAGTTAATGATAAAGGTGGAAAAGCACTGAGGGGTAGGATTAAATCAGTTCATACTTCTTCCTACTCCTTTTCGACCATGCATTATTCAGACACTTGTGTGCTTGAAGATAGATTCTGTCCATTTAAATGTTATTTTGTTTATGTCTTAATTTGCTTTGTTTTGTCTTATTTTTCTTTGCATGTTCGAAATAAAAATAAATAAATAAATAAAATTTAAAAAAATAAATAAATAAGCAGAGGGTTAAATGCTTTCTTTCAGAACTTTCCATTGGTTTAACTCATTTGATTAATTAGTGATTTAAATAAAAAAACATGTTTTTTGAGAAAAGTGAAATTCCCTACATAACCGGCACCATGTGATATTAACCCTTTCATGCACAAATTATGAGAACCTTGATCAAAATTTTTCCTGCGTGTTTTTATTCCTCTTTAGGCATGAAAAAAAACAATGTGATTGAAAATTTTCGTCTGAAAAATAAATGAAATTTTTAAAAAAAAAAAATAAATAAAATCTTATGAACCTGTTTTTCATGAAGTTGCAAAAATGTCCACTCAGCTGGACACCACACGTTTAATTTTTGATGCACGGAAACATGCATTTACTGATAAATTGTGTGAAAACTATGGGGAGGGCTTGTGATTCTGAAGGTTTATGCTCAGGAGAGATCAACATAATGTTACCAATTCATGTCAGAAAAGATATGAAGTGTCTTAAAACTTTAACAAAGCTATGTGTAAAAACAAAACAAAACAATGAAAAGCACAACAAAACCCATGAATGTACGAGAAAACAGCTGTAGAATAGCTGTCCACTGTAGTGACCAGTATACATGAAAGGGTTAAAATGCTTAAAAAAGCAATTCACACCCATTTTTCAGACAAAATGATTTTTATAATGATAAAAGGATGTATAAAAGGTCATAAAACTACATTGAAAATAGAAATATATGATTGAGATTTCAAATTATAGCAGTGGTAAGTTATGTTATTATTCACTGTTAAAGAACTTTGCAGGGGATTGAATTTAGTTCATATGAAAAGTTCCGTAATTTTCTTGAAAATCCTTTTTTGGCAAAAATTTTAATGGATTTAGAAACTTAAGATGTTATACTATTGAACTAGAAAAAGTTTGAAATCATTATCTTAATTCTAATTTTTGATTCAAAGTCAATAGGCGCGACTTGACCCATAAATATATATACACACACATACACACACACAAAAATACATATATATATATATAAATAACACACAAGTATATAACCACTTCTGAACGCTTATTGCATGAAAAGCTTAATCCTGGGACTCCATCTCTTTGTAAATATCTCTCCCTGAATTCTACGTCCATCTGTAATCTGCTCCATCTGATAGACTTCCTTCACGTTCTCAATCCAGATGTTCTGTGTTGGAGGTTCAGGTTTCAACCTCTTCATAGTGATGCATTTAATGGCCGCCGTTAGTAAAATTCGCAAGAGGTATTTTCAGTTATTTCCCTCTAAACTTTCTGGGATTAAACCTAAAACAGCACATCAGACCTTTTTCGAATAAAAATCCTGCTTCAGATGCCGAGTTTTGCCGTCGAAAAAAAAAACACAGGCTTTTTCACACGGATTTCTTCACCTTCGACAAATATTTGCCGTCTGCGTGTAAACTGCACACACACGATCGCTGAAGCCCTTGATCGCAGTCACTTTCACATGTTTTCCGTCTCGATGAAGTGTTTGATAAAGTCAGAAGAACAGACCTAACTGTAACTGTTGTTGTCTTTTCCAAAATAAAGTGTTTCCTCGAGCCACTTGAAGCCATCACCTCCTCCTTGTTTGGAACTCGGCGAGAATAAATTATCATCATTAAAAGAAACAAAGGAAAATTCGACTGCTATTTTTTTTTTCTTTCTTTTTTTTTTTTTTCGCCTTCTGTGTTTCTGCTCAGTCTTGTAATGACCAGTGATGTGCACTTTTAACAGAGGAAAATATATTTTAAAAAAAAGCATGAAATCGTATTGAAGAATGAAATATAAAAACAACAGCAGGTCATGCGTTTCCTCTTGTACTACGACCGCTTCAAAATGGAAAAATTACCAGTTTAAATTCCATGTTAAATTATTCCTCATGTGTCAGTTTGATCATAATAATTACGCAGAAGTCCGTTAAACCGATTGATAAATGAAGACGAAATGTATGATTATTAGAAAAGTCTCCGAAAGCACCTTGTTCACTGATGAATATTCACCAGCATGTATTTAATTTCAACACAGTATTGACTTCCTGCACGTTCAATAGCCAGTGATATTTAATTCATCACAGACCTTGTTGTCTTTTCTGCCATTTTCTCAAACTCTTCACGCACTTTTGTGAATTTTAACCACAAATCCTGGATGTGGGGTTGCACGAACACTGTGCGGCGATCCTAAAATAATTCCAAACACAAAAAAGAATTGCAAACTAAAACTTCCATTAGCATCTATATTTATAAGCCCACAAATCAAACCCTAATTTAAGTTGGTGTGAATTCGCCTCATAAACATTTATATCAGGTCTACAAGCCTGCAAGCATTACAGACTTAATATAAATCCAGCACTGAGAAATGAGTCTCCAAATTTCAATTTGGAGGTAAATAATGTCCTTGATTGACTGCGATGAATAGGAAATGATGCACGCTGACCAACCAGCCTGATGAGACCTTGACGTCCATTTGTGAATGTTATTCCACCACATGCACCGTCATAAACAGCAACAAATGTAAAAAAAAATATATATATATATATATATATACAGAGTGAGAAAAATACCAGACTAATGCTCCTCATAGAGAACTGCCTTTTCTTTCCTTTTTTTTCTCTCCCTTTGGTTCATTTTAGCAGAAATACAATGAATCTTACATGATATTAACCAATAAAGACCCAGTGCTATTATTATGGCCCTTTCATTCTCTATATTCAACTTTTCTTAAGTGATTTATTTCCAGTTACTGTGACATTATCCTCTGTATTTTGTGTTTTTTTTCAGTGAACATCAGCTATTTTCCTATATTTAATTTAACCCCTTTAGCCCTATCGGCCCACCCGCGGGCTGAAAAAAGTTATATTAATATTCATCTAGATTCAGATTCAGATTCAGATTCAAGTTTATTTGTCATTTCAGCATATATAAAAATACACAGAAACGAAATATTGTACTCAGGTCCCCGACTGTCAGCAGCATTTAGTAAAAATAGTATAAGTTACTGATAAAATAATAAAACACTGATATAAAAAAGATAGCAATAACAATAACAGTAACACCCCCCCCCCTAAAAATTACTTATAAATAACTAAAAAGAAAGTATTATTTATAAAGTGCACTCTACTATAAAAATATAATAAATCAGGATCAGGACAATGGATGTTTTTTTTCAACTTTTGCTCAAAGTTTAGACCCTAATGTTAATAAAAGTACATCAAAAGTGTATTTTAGTGCAAACTTTAATGTTCAAACATGATTTTTAATCTTTGTGGGGTGAAATATACACTATTAAAAATCTCCGACACGAACAATTAATTGATGCATATCATCGTCAATCCAGCCGAAAAAAAAACAGGCGAGGATAAAAAATTCTAATTCCTCTTTTAGTTTGTTCCAGTTTACTCAGGCATAGTAATAGATACAATATTTTAGACAATGGGAATAGATTCTGTGAGGTCTGTAAATGTCCACAGACACCAAGAACATCCATATGAACCTTATTATTGTGAAGGAATTCTTCATTTACTGTTTTTAGGCGTTTTTCCCCTGAAAATATGGTCAGGTTTAAACAGGTTAAGTCATCATTATCATTACAGCTCAGATCGAAATTGACACTTATTATATCACAAACACAGAAAACTGAAGAAAAAGTGACTTTTCAGCAAATATATTAATAACTGAACATAATACAAGTGTCTCCATCCGCTGTCATCGAGCCAACCGGTGAATCGATGTTGTAGAAGATGACGGTGTTTCCACGGTAACTACCGAGCCTCTGACCGTCCAAATGGGTCATATGTGATGACCGTGAAAAGTGTTTTATTCAGTGAAAACTTGGTATTTTCCCACATTTAATTCAATGATCATGTAGATGTTCATGAAAACTCAAACTAAAGTTGAGGGCTATTATTTGAAAAATGTAGAAAACTGAAAAAATATGACTTTTTCAAAATAATTGAACATAAACCAAGTGTCATTGATCCAACTCCATTGGTTTTACTGGTGAATCAATGTTGTAGAAGATGTGTTTCCATGGTAACTACAGAGCCTCTGAACGTCCACATGGGTCACGTGTGATGACCATGAAAAGACGATAAACTGTATTTTACACCGATTATTGACATGGATTAAAATGATTAGTGGATCAACAGTTTACATGAGTAGATGGTTTTGGTCGTCGGTGGCCGTTTGGGTCTTTATGGGTTCATTCAGGGGGAAAAAAAACAAAAAAAAAACAACATCTATCACTGACTGCAGCTCATGCCACTCAAAATTCTGCATTTTTTTCTCCAGATCCTCAACCTAGTGTGACCGGACCATGCTGAATCCCACTCTTTAGCATGTTAGTACCTCTGTGTAACAACTCACAAGCGACAAACCAAAGGGAAAACCACACTGTAAAAAAAATCCTGTTGTTTTTACGGGAAAAAAAACTGGCAGCTGTGGTTTCCAGAGCAATACTGTAAAAAACACATCCAACTGTACACATATTTACAGAGTAACATGTAGATTAGGGATGTAACAATTACCAGTATAACGATAAACTGCGGTAAAATTGCCAGTGGTTAGTATTACCGTTTAAATTCTAATTATCATGATAACCGTGTTTGATTAATGCACTTTTCCGGAGAAAACACCTAAGCAAAGATCTGCTTTTATGTCAAATATTTGAGTATAGTTTTAATTTATTACAATTTTAATTTTCTACACCTAATATTTGGAACCAATATTCACTTTTAAAGTCTTTGAAAAGGTTCGTTAAGCATCTGTGTGTTATTTATGCCATAAATTATATACATTTTTCAAATCGGATATTATATATTTTTGTGTTTTCTTTCCTTTTATGTTGATATAGCAGGTTAAAGTGAAAAAAAAAGAATGGGCAGAAGATGTAAAGGAAGTTGTGCTGAAAAAACAGATCCCAAACATGGGTATAGTAAACATTTGTTTATCTAGTATGGAAAGGCAAAATCAAAAGGACTAAAAAATGGACAAAATAGGCTCAGACCACTAAGGGTTAATATTTGAATGTTTCTACAACAGAAGGGACATTGTGACTATTATTTTATTTTGTTGTTGTTGTTGTTGTTGTTGTTGCTTTTTTCAAAATCCAACTTGGTTAAATTCTTTCAGTGTGTGTATTAGTACTTTTTGAACATTTTGAGCACTATTTCAACAATACCACGATAATAATGATAACTGTGATCATTTTGGTCACAATAACCGTGATATGAAATTTTCATATTGTTACATCCCTAATGTAGACTAAACATTTTAAACATGTAGATTTAACACTGGATTTAAATAGTAAATGGACTGCTCTTATTCAGTGCATTTTCTCCACCTTCATGGTGTCCAAAGCCTCCAGGTCAATTCAGGCTTCAGTGTCTTCCATGGACACTTGGACAGATGGACAGTCAGAGCCAGGATTGGAACCACCAACCCTTTGGTTATTGGACGAGCCGCTCTACCAACTCTACCAACCCATTAATTTACAAATTTAAAACAGTACATTGCTAACCCTTTCATGCACGAATTATGAGAACCTTAATCAAAAAATTTTCCTGAGTGTTTTTATTCCTCTTTAGGCATGAAAAAAAACAATGTGATTGAAAATTTTCTTCTGAAAAATAAATTAAAAAAAATAAAATAAAAATAATTTCAAAAATACACAAAATAATTATGAAAAAAAAATGTTATGAACCTATTTTTCATGAAGTTGCAAAAATGTCCACTCAGCTGAACACCATACGTTTAATTTTTGACGCACAGAAACATGTATTTACTGATAAATTGTGTGAAAACTATGGGGAGGGTTGTGATTCTGGGGGTTTATGCTCAGAAGAGATCGACATAATGTTACCAATTCATGTCAGAAAAGATACGCAGTGACTTAAAACTTTAATAAAGATATGTGTAAAAAAACAAACAAACAAACAAACAAAAAGAAAACAATGAAAATAACAACAAAATCCATGAATATACAAGAGAACAGCTGTAGAATAACTGTCCACTGGAGTGAACAGCATACATGAAAGGGTTAAACGTTTCCTTTTTTTAATAACTTTTTTATTTAAAAAAAAAAAAAAATCAAATAGGCCATTATTTCAACATTATGGTCTTTGCAATTTAAACGGCATCACAGTCTTTTTCAATGTACACTTTTATTTTCTAAAACCAATAGAAATCCATCATTTCTACATCCAAATCTGTTTTTGTTCAACATACTCTTCCTGTAAAAACTACAGCTATATTTGATCCAATCATTAACACAAAAATCTTTTCCAATAAACAACGTTGCTTTGTATTGTCACTTACAGTTTTTTTACGTTGCAATTTTACATCTTTTTGGTGTTAATTCTACAGTCATTTTTTACAGTGCAGCAGAAACCTCCTGTATTTGAGCGACACGTGAAAGCACAGCAGCTTCCAAATGAATCTACAAGTGTGAACTCTGCTGGAAGAGCGAACACCGTCCACACAAAACATGCGCGCTCATTTGGTGTTTTGATGACGGAGGTGGAGAGCGCTGTCTGACACATCCGTCCAAAATCCCCCATGGGTGTCGGAGCGGGCCGAGAGGTGGTGAAACCCCGAGGCCGTAACGTATGATTCACATCGTTTTCAAAGTCGTCAAAGCGTTGGTTGTAAACTCGGACACCGCTCATATCAGCTTTTCCTTTAAAGTACCCATCCTTAACAGGTTATATGTGGGCAAACGTCAACTCTACCAGTGCAGAAAGGATGGATTCATGTATTCACTACTCATACTACAAAGACAAACCAATACATGTATGAAAGGAGATAAAGACGACACTTGTACTATTAAACAAAAGGAGTCACTTATTATGTTTTAGCTCAAAAATGTAGAGAAGTTCACAAAAAGTGATGATAAACACAAGTGATTTAACAAATAAAGACCCAAACAGCCACTAATCCTATCAATACATGCAAATAATTGGTGTAAAATACAGTTCGTCATCTTTTCACGGTCGTCAGATGTGACCCGGACACTCCGTAGTTACCATGGAAACAACGTCATCTTCTACAACATTGATTCACCAGTAAAACCCAAGGAGTTGGCTCAATGACAGCGGATGGAAACACTGGGTTTATGTATAGTAAATAAGAAATAAAATGAACAAAAAATATTAAAACATGTAGAAATAATTAAAAAAAAAAAAAAAAAGGTGGAAAAAGTTGGACTAAAATGAAGTATAAAAGAATAAAATAAGCAACAAAATTAACCAAAACAGCCAGAGGCATCAATACAATTAGAAGAATATATGATAATTCATCAAGTAAAATAATAAACATAAGTAAAGTATGCAACAAACTGAACAAAGTTAAAGAAAATATAATAAAATAAGGCATCTTCTACAACACTGATTCACCAGTAAAAGCCATGGAGCTAAATGAATGGGTTTATGTTCAGTTGATGATAGATTTTACTGAAAAATGTCCATTTTTCTTCAGTTTTCTCCGCTTTTGGTATTTTGATTGAGTTTCTTTTTTTTTTTTTTTTTAATATCTACATGATCAGTAAATTAATTATAGGAAAATACATGATTTACACCAAAAAACTCTTAACTAATAATAATAATAATAATAATAATAATAATAATAATAATAATAATAATAATACAATAAATCGTGATAAATGACTTAAAAAAGGTTAAATGTGGGGGAAAATTAATCTGTGAACTGAAACAAAAGTAGCACTGTTTCTTTATGGGTTCATGGAAATAACATGTTCATCAAAATCCCAATTTAAAAAAATGGATTTAAATAAAATAAAACTAATGTATTTGATTTATTCATTTATCTGAGGTCGTAATATGTTTCATTCGATCGTGTAAATTTTGTATTAAAAGAATTAATTCATTAAACAACAGCATTTATTTGAATGGGTGGAAGTAAACAAAACATAGACATATCTTCATCTACAGTTTTTAACCTCGCAGACGTCGACATAAGCCACACCCAGTTTGTCGACACACTCGCGTTCATGCTTAAAATGAACTTTTTTTTTTTTTACTCTTTTTTTGCAGATGGGTTCAAAAGAAATGAATAAAAGTGACTCGGTTAATGAGAGGGAATCTGAACCTAAAGCTTTAGCAGGTTTACTGTGGCGCTTCAGCGGTTCGGTGATTTGGCCTCGAGTTTATGATGTGTTTGTCTGATGTCACGTGAGTCTAATTTAATGTAAAAGCACTCCCGCGGCGAAGCAAACCCAAGTCGTTTTTAAAACAAAGAGTCAAGCATTTGCCGAGGTGTTGCATATGATTGACATGTTTATTTCACCTCGGCGAATTAGTTTCCATCATGATGATATGTCTGGGAAGTTTAGTCGCACAAAAACATCTGCGAAAGAAATGAGTTTGTAGCTTTGGCAAAAGGAAATCTGTTTTCAACTTTGAGGAATTCAGTAGAAGGTGTTCATCATCTCTGCTACGTCTTCATCAGATCTGTTTTTCTACATTCCTCTTCTGCAGGTTTAACCCATAAAGACCCAAAGCATCTCCTGACGTAAACTGTTTAATCCATTTGAATCCACTAGTCCTATCAATCCATGTCAATAACACTGGTCTACAATTTTTTTTAGAAATGATTTGCTTCAGAGATTAAATGTGCTAAATGTTACGTATTTTAATAAGATTAACTGGAAAATAAATGACAAAAGTGCCGGTTTGCTCATGTTTTTAAAGTATATGATTAAGTGTTAATACACATATATATTAGTGTGGTTCAGAAAATCCAACTTCATTGTCGTAACCGAGGCACCTTCTCAATTTGTTTCAATGAAATGTGTATCTATGCAAAATTTCTAAGTGATAGGGTGAAAAGAAGGCAGTGCTCAAGACGTCATCTTTCCTCTAACCATCCTACCTCGTCTTCTCCACAGTTCTTGTCTTTAGATCATTCACTATGGCGTCCACACGACAAACTAATGAAATTTATTTGATTGGCTATGCTGACAGAGAGACTATTACAAGATACAAACAATTACCGACTGTAACGCAAGTATCGCAGCGTTTCCACCACCATTTGAAGGAGAGCAAATCCATGCGAAATGCCAGTCATGAGACAGTTGACGAGCTCTTGGTTGTGTGGCAAAATGCATCTATTCCAACAACTCTGAAGAAACATGCCATTGAAAAGCTGAAGAAAGTACATGACAACTGGCTGAAAAACAAAGATCTGTCAGTATGAGTATACGCATCGTCGGTTTAGCCCTCTAAATATAAATATTTTATTTTAACTGTTTCCTTTTTTGTTTTGGAGAATACAACTTAGCAAATGGTTATTGAATGTAGTTTGAGTCAGATTGACACTCTTAGCTAATCGCCTAAGAGAAAAGAAGTTCTCTAAAATTGCGGTTATTTTTTATCACAATATGACAATATCGAAAATACATTGTGAGGTTGACCTATCTTGAGCACTGCCATTCACTGAATATATCAACCTAAAACTTTTCAAAATAAAATAAAGTGACATTTGGAACGATTTGGGAAGGTGCCTAGACTTCTTTCATTGAATTTATTTTTTTCTCAGATTATTGGACCACCCTAATATATATTGGTTTATGTACATTTATATAATAGTTTTATAAATCTTCCACTAAATAGAAACTGTAAAGTGAATGTATTCTAATGTGCAGACAGTGTTTTGAAGTAGATCTTGTAGATCTGAGACAAATATTCCTTTTGAGTCAAACCCATTTTCTCGTTAATTCTTGAATTTCACATTTTGACCCAAGGCTGTATCTTGGAAAGTTCAGCCAACCAGCATTTTTGACTTGACTTTTCTTTATCAGTGACTCTCATGTAGTAAAATTTCATTACTTTTGTTCTGGAAGCATTTTCCTTGTAGACCAGTGTAATTGGTGTAAAATACAGTTTGTCATCTTTTCATGGTCATCACATATGACCCATTTGGACATTCACAGGCTCCACAGTCAACGTGAAAACACCGTCATCTTCTACAACATCAATTCACCGGAAAAAAACAATGGAGTTTAATAAATGACACTTGGTTGATGTTCAATTATTGATCGATTTGGCTGAAAAAGTCCTTTTTTCTTCCGTTTTCTACATTTTTCATATAATAACCCTCAACTCTAATAAGAGTTTTTATGAACATCTATATGATCGCTTAATTAAACGTAGGAATATACCTGATTTTCACTGAATAAAATGCAAAATATCAAAGATAATGTCACAATAAATGGTGATACACACCAGAAGAAAAGTAAAATACGCACCACAAAAGTCGCACTGAGTCTTTATGGGTTAATTAACGCACGATTCTGAGATATTATTTGAATTTGGATGGTTGAATTCTTGGGTTTAATCACAGGTTAGTCAGTACTAGTTAGGATTCTTTTGTGTCACTAGATTGTCTTTGTTTACTGGTCAGCTGTACATTTCTTCGGATCAGCTTGTTTAGATAAGAACCATCTGTCTAAACTAGAGTTAATGAGGTTCTGTTCTTCTAGATCCACGTCTGAACACACACATTCACACACATAGTGCTGTCAAATAAAGGTGATGAGGGGAAACTGACTGTTGGCATCAGTTTACTTTGAGTTATTTTGTTTATATTATTATTTTGTTGGATCTTTTTAGATAACGCTAAGTTAAAGACCAGCCCACAAGGGGGTTCAGCCCAGAGTTTGAAGATCAGTTTACAAGGATTATAAAAGTGATGTGCGTTGGAATGTTTGGGGTCCATTTCCCCACTTGGAATGTGGAACCTCAGTGGAGTTATATTTTAATAATAATAATTATTATTATTATTATTATATTTTTTTTGTAAAGTGCTTTCAATCAAAGTGCTGTACAGATATAAAATCAATCAAAATAAAACATTAAAACTAAAAACATTAACTTTTTTTTTTGTGATCAGATCAAGCCAATAATAAATGTATAAAAAATGAGAGCGAAAAGAATCCAGACTTATTCTTGGAGCTTCCGACAAAAGAACACAATTCTGAGGCTGAACCTGCCAAAACTGCCGGTGAAACTTTTGTGCATGCGTTCAACAGTTTGCACCTGAACGCACCATCAGGGACTACTACAGAGCCTTTAAGCAAGCAAGGCGAACCTGATCCCAGAGCAGCTGCATCCCGTTCCATCTGCCACCTCTGACCCGGGACAAAGCACAGACACGACCACATCCAACAGACCCCATCACCAACACCCCCCCCCCCCCCCCCCACACACACACACACACACACACACACACCAATCTATTCTCCATCCATTTAAGCCAATTAAGGCGACGACGCGCTCAACAGGCAACTTTCACACGCACGCGCACACGTAGAGCTACGACGCACACCTTCATCACACAGCAGGGGTACAGGTACGAGCCGGGAAAAGTCCTTACCTTGAGCTGATGGGGGGGTGGGGGGGGGTAGTACCGGTCCGCTCCTGTCCGCCGCTCCGCTTCAACAGGAGAACAGATGCTGATGCTGATGCTGATGCTGCTGCCGCGTGCCGTGATCCGCGCGCTCTGCTTTCCTCCTCCTCCTCCTCCTGCGCAGGTGTGTTTGTGATGTGTGTGAGGAAGTGTGCGTAACGGAGACGGATTGAACGGCAGGAACTGGGAGCGGAGTGCGTCTACGTGTGCGTGTCTGCGCGTGTGGCTCGTATACCGTGGGGGGAGCGCGAGCCTGTCGGTATCTGGATGGAGTGTGGAGGATAATGGAGAGGGAGGGTTTAGTGGTTATGGAGCCGGTGCTCTGTCTGTGGGACTCTCTCTCTCTCTTTAACCCTTGTTGAACCGGACCCAGCTGACCACAGAACCAGGACCAGGATCCACAGCCTGGTTCAACACTGGACACTTTTCACAGGAGGAAAAAGTTCCTGTTTTTTTCCTCTTTTGTCTTCTCTTCCTGCTTCAGTTATTTCCTTTTCTTTCTTTCCATCCTCTGCTTCTGTATTTATCCATTTCTTCCATTTCTGACAACTTTTTCTCCTCTGGATTTTCAGACAGACACACCAGATAACATCAGTTTGGATGAATTTCCCTCACATTTGGCTGAAGAAATTGTTTTATTATATATATATATATATATATATATATATATATATATATATATATATATATATATATATATATTTTTTTTTTTTTTTTTTTTTTTTTTTTTTTTTTAACTTGTCTGGTCCAGCATCATAACAGCAGCGTGGTGCTCTGGCTGAACCTTGTATTAAGGCTCTCCCTGATTTTCCACTGTTTTTATTTTGGGTTTTGTTGAACCACATTTTACAGAACAGGATTAGGGACACTGAAAAAAATAAAAATAAAAATTAAGGTCAGATAGATAGATAGATAGATAGATAGATAGATAGATAGATAGATAGATAGATAGATAGATAGATAGATAGATAGATAGAATTATTATTATGAGAAATAAAAAATCAGAATTCTGACTTTAATCTCAGAATTCTGAATCTCAAGTATATACATTTTTTTTTTAGTATTATTGTTCTGAGAAAAAACAAGGCAGAATTCTGAGAAAAAAGGTTGAATTCAGACTTTTTTTCTCAGAATTCTGACTTTAATCTTGGAATTCTGACTTTTTTCTCAGAGTTCTGTTTTATTTATTTATTTTTTATTATTGTTCTGAGAAAAAAAGTCAACTTCACAGAAAAAAAAGTCTGAATTCTGACTTTTTTCTCAGAATTCTGACTGTTTAAAATACTTTCTTTATTATTGTTCTGAGAAAAAAAAAGGCAGAATTCCGAGAGAAAAAAGTCTGAGTTCAGACTTTTTTTCTCAGAATTCTGACTTTAATGTTGGAATTCTGACTTTTTTTTTATCAGAATTCTGACTATTTTATTTATTTATTTTTTATTATTGTTCTGAGAAAAAACTCAACTTCACAGAGAAAAAAATTGGAATTCAGACTTTTTTTTCTCAGAATTCTTACTGTTTTAATTTTTTTTATTACTGTTCTGAGAAACAAGTCAACTTCACAGAAAAAAAAAAAAAAAAATCTGAATTCTGACTTTTTTCTCAGAATTCTGACTGTTTTAAATACTTCCTTTATTATTGTTCTGAGAAACAAGTCAACTTCACTGAAAAAAAAAGTCTGACCTCTGACTTTTTTCTCAGAAGTCAAACTCAGGTTGTGTCGCTGCAGTCGCTGTGGCTGCTCTGGATTCTATTTTCATTATGAACTAAACCCATCACTCCACACACTGTCTTTTATCGACTTTAATCTCTGAATTCTGACTTTGTTCTCAGAATAATAATAATTTAAAAAAAAAACATTGGACCTTAATTTTTTTTTTTTTTTTTTTTTTCCAGTGGCCCTAATCCTCTTCTGTAACATTTTGATGCCGGACCTGACAGGAAAAAACAGGGGGAAAGAGAAGAAAGTGAGACGAAAGACGGAGAAAGTGAAGGGGGGAGAAGAAGAGAGAGGAAATAAAAGGTGGCACAGACCCTCACATGAGACAATATCAACAATAATAGTGCCAATATTAACAATAATGACAACTGTAATGATAGAATATAATGATAAGACTTAAGACGTTGCAGTTCTAAGTTACCGTCTTGTTTTGTTCTCACTCTCTTGATTATCATTTATTTGCATTTCTGTTTTTAAATTGTCGTTTACATGATCGAAATAAAGATATCAATCAATCAATCAATCAATAATAATAACCAACAATAATCCACAACATTCCCAGGAACTGAGCAAACTGGAAAATAAAACATGAACTAAACATCATAAACAACCCTCTAACTGTGCAGTAAATGTCCCATCATTCATGTGTAATATAGGGAAATATCTTTAAAAATAGACTTGAACAAATTTAATTTTTATTCAGTTTTGCACAAAGAATAAAATGAAATTCCACTGCATTGAGACTCAGGACAAGAATCTAATGTAAAGTGCTGTTATATAGATGAATAATGATAAACTATTACTATACAGTTATTAAAAATGTATGTACATGTGTGCGAAGGAGCAGGAATAAAAGGCAGCAGTGATTAAAATAATGATAAGAATATAATGAATACTTTGTTGTCCTTAATTTAATCACTTTTGTTGAATTAAGACTAAATACATTCTATTTAATGCAAGAACTACATCATGTCAGCATCACTTTTACACATTTTTCCACCTGTTTTTCTGTTTTTTTCTCATTGTTACACTTATTTTCTTTTATCATAAAGGCAGGATGTATAATAATATTGCACAAAATCTGGTTTTACAATTACAAGGAAATTAGAAAATACATAATAAACTTTTACGGCGAATGCATGTGAGTAAATACTGCACAATAAAAGTCCATACAATCATTTTTCGATTTTAGATGAATTACCTTGACAGGATCATGTCGAGGAGTCAGTTACTGTATTAGCTTTCATTTTTCATCATAAATAAATATTCATGTCAAACTCAGGCAACTTGTAAAGCAGAAATAATTAAATTGAATAAAAAAAAAAAAAAAAAAACATGCACTCACAAACCTGAACGCTACAGACTGAAGGTTGTGTTTGATCCAGGGTTTAGGATGTGTTTTCCATTTTTCACAGATGCACATGTTTTGTTTTGTTTTTATTTCATTTTAATTGAGTGATTTTCCTTGTTGGTTCAAATGTAAAAGAAACTCTGACTGGATGAGGATGTTTATACAGTCGTGGAAAAAATTATTAGACCACCCCACACTTGTTTTCTTCCACTTCTCGTTCATTTTAATGCCTGGTCCAACTAAAGGTACAAATATAATAATAAAAACAAAAATAGCTCATAGTAGTTTAATTTCAGAGCTGATATCTACAGCCAAGATGATGATGAATATGCAAGATTTCATTTCTATAAGTGTTCTTAATAATTAAACGATAATTACTGTCATGTGTGAAGTTATGATTTGAAATACACTGTTTTTATTTTTATTTATTTTTTTTTAGATTTTCTAGACATTAAATGTATTTGTACAAAATATCAGTATTGGATCAGTATCGCTGATATCAGGCCGATATCAGCCTGAATTTTTTTGGAATTTTTATTTCACTGTTTTTAATTGTACAGTTGTTTTTATGTCCTTTTAATCTATTCTTGTATTTTAGTCTCACTTGGCTTTTTTTTTTTTTTAAGTCTTCTGTATGACACTGTTTTTAATTGTACAGCCATTTTATGTCTGCATTTATCTATTCTTGTATTTTTTTTATTTAGTTTTTTGCCCTGTAAGTTGCTTTGAAAAAAAAGCTTCTGCCAAATGCATAAATGTAAATGTAATTTTTATTGGATCGGAAAGCAAATCCGTGATATTGAACATCACTAGTACTTAAAGCCAAAGGTGATCCATAGAAATATTACATGTATTTTTCTTTATTTCTGTAGTAATCCGAAAAACATCAAACAGTCGCAGAAAAAGTGATCAGACCACCCTTGTTTTCTTCAATTTCTTGTTCATTTTAATGCCTGGTCCAACTAAAGGTACTAATATAATAATAAAAACAAAAATAGCTCATAGTAGTTTAATTTCAGAGCTGATATCTACAGCCAAGATAATGATGAATATGCAAGATTTCATTTCTATAAGTGTTCTTAATAATTAAACGATAATTACTGTCATGTGTGAAGTTATGATTTGAAATACACTGTTTTTATTTTATTTATTTTTTTTTTAGATTTTCTAGACATTAAATGTATTTGTACAAAATATCAGTATTGGATCAGTATCGCTGATATCAGGCCGATATCAGCCTGAATTTTTTTGGAATTTTTATTTCACTGTTTTTAATTGTACAGTTGTTTTTATGTCGTTTTAATCTATTCTTGTATTTTAGTCTCACTTGGCTTTTTTTTTTTTTTAAAGTCTTCTGTATGACACTGTTTTTAATTGTACAGCCATTTTATGTCTGCATTTATCTATTCTTGTATTTTTTTTATTTAGTTTTTTTGCCCTGTAAGTTGCTTTGAAAAAAAAGCTTTTGCCAAATGCATAAATGTAAATGTAATTTTTATTGGATCGGAAAGCAAATCCGTGATATTGAACATCACTAGTACTTAAAGCCAAAGGTGATCCATAGAAATATTACATGTATTTTTCTTTATTTCTGTAGTAATCCAAAAAACATCATACAGTCGCAGAAAAAGTGATCAGACCACCCTTGTTTTCTTCAGTGTCTTGTTCATTTTAATGCCTGGTCCAACTAAAGGTCCATTTGTTTGGACAAATATAATGAGAACAACAAAACTAGTTCATAGCAGTTTAATTTCAGAGCTGATATTTGTCCAGTTAACATGTTTTCTTGATAATAACCAAAATAACTTCAGTTCTTATATCAATAATTATGTCAAAAACAGTGCTTTTAGACATTTCTTGTTTTCTTTTCTGTGTTTTCGTCACATGACACAAACAGGAGTTAGTGCTTAAATGCATAACGATTGTCCTTGATGACTTTTGATGGTCTAATAATTTTTTCCCTGAGTGTAAATGTAGTAAAAAGGAGAATAATCACAGAAAATGATGAAATGCAATGACTTGAAAAAACATCTCTTCATTAACCCTTTAAACTCTCAGCCTAAAATGGATATGCACATGTATAAATGATAACTTGAGGATAAATATTGTTCAAACTGCTCTTCTTTTTCTTACCAATTCAGTTTTTTTCAGGTTATTCATGTTTTTTTTTTTTTTGTTTTTTTTTTTTTGTTAAAGGATAGTTTGTAAATGTAAATATTTTTATAATTTAACGTTTTTCATTGCACTAAAAATAAAGAGGAAGAAGTCGGCATCATTTTTTAGTAGTTATGATGCTATTACTTTCTTGGTCCCTGAAAGAAATGAGTTTGACACCCCTGCTTTAAACCCTAATCCTGGATGTTTTTTTGTTATTTTGACTACAAAAAGGTTAGAAAATATACTGTGAGTGAGTCTCTTTGCCTATTTTCCCATTGCACTTTTAATCATTTACAATTTACTGCATGTTCTAATTCTGCTAAAACAGCTTCTTTTCCAGCTTCTACTAAAGACATGAGTGAAATGACTGTAATCACCCAATAAAACGTGTAAAGCACAACGTCTCAGGTGTCAGAAACCGTTGGAATTTTTCCAATTGCACAAACAGTGACAGAGTTACAGCCATCCAAACTGCATATGCACAGGGTGTGTCAGCGATGAAACGTCAGGTTTTAACCCATAAAGACCCAAACGTCCACCATCTACTGATATAAACGGTCTAATCCCTGTTGATCCACTAATACGTGTAAATAATTGGTGTAAAATGCATTTTTTCACCTTTTCATGGTCATCAGTTATGACCCATTTGGACGTTCAGAGGCTCTGTAGTTACCGTGGAAACACTGTCATCTTCTACAACATTGATTCCCCAGTCAAACCCATGGAGTTGGATCAATGACAGTGGATGGACACACTTGGATTACATTCAGTTATTCTTTTTTTTTTTTTTTTTTTTTTTCTTTTAGTGATAGTTAACACCACATTGTGGACAGAAAAACAACCCACAAAAAAGGGAAAACCAAACAAATACACAAAAAAACAAAAACAATACCAATGACAGAGTAATGACAAAAAACAACATCATATTACAATGAAAAAGATTTAAAAAAAAAAAAAAATGTAAAGAGCAACTAAACAATATAGCTTCATTAGGGGTGATAGGGAAAAGGGGAAGAGGGGAGTGGGAATGAAAGTGAGAACGAGAGAGGGGGAAAATAATAATTGTAATAATTGTAATAACTCCCCCTTGAACTGCCACCTTATCGTGGTGGGGGAGTTTGAGTGCCCGAATGATCCCAGGAGCTATGTTGTCGGGGGCTTTATGCCCCTGGTAGGGTCTCCCAAGGCAAACAGGTCCTGGGTGACGGGCCAGACTAAGAGCAGTTCGGAAGCCCCTATGAAAAATAAACAGCAGAAGAACGTGACGTCGCCCGGTACGGCGCAGCCGGGGCCCCACCCTGGAGCCAGGCCCGGGGTTGGGGCTCGAATGCGAGCGCCTGGTGGCCGGGCCTATGCCCACGGGGTCCGGCCGGGCCCAGCCCGAAGGAGCGACGTGGGCCCGCCCTCCGGTGGACTCACCACCCACCGAGGGAATCGTAGGGGCCGGGTGCAGTGTGGATTGGGTGGCAGTCGACGGCAGGGAGCCCGACAACCCGATCCCCGGACGCAGAGTCTAGCTCTTGGGACATGGAATGTCACCTCGCTGGGAGGGAAGGAGCCGGAGCTTGTGAGGGAGGTTGAGAGATACCGACTAGATATAGTCGGGCTCACCTCCACACAAAGCTTGGGCTCTGGAACCCAACCCCTCGAGAGGGGCTGGACTCTCCATTTCTCTGGCGTTGCCCGCGGTGAGAGGCGGCGGGCTGGTGTGGGCTTGCTCATAGCCCCTCAGCTCAGTCGTCATGTGTTGGAGTTCACCCCGGTGAACGAGAGGGTCGCGTCCCTGTGCCTTCGGGTCGGGGACAGGTGCCTCACTGTTGTCTCGGCCTACGGGCCGAACAGCAGTGCAGAGTACCCAACCTTCTTGGAGTCCCTGGGAGGGGTGCTGGATGGTGCTCCGACTGGGGACTCCATTGTTCTCCTGGGTGACTTCAATGCCCACGTGGGCAACGACAGTGAGACCTGGAGGGGGGTGATGGGGAGGAACGGCCTCCCTGATCTGAACCCGAGCGGTGTTTTGTTATTGGACTTCTGTGCTAGTCACGGTTTGTCCATAACAAACACCATGTTCGAACACAGGGATGTCCATAAGTGCACTTGGCACCAGGACACCCTAGGCCGGAGGTCAATGATCGACTTCGTTGTCGTATCATCAGACCTCCGACCGCGTGTTTTGGACACTCGGGTGAAGAGAGGGGCAGAGCTGTCAACCGATCACCACCTGGTGGTGAGTTGGATCCGCTGGCGAAGGAGGAAACCGGACCGACTCGGCAGGCCCAAACGTGTTGTGAGGGTCTGTTGGGAACGTCTGGCAGAGCCCGATGTCAGTGCGGTCTTCAACTCCCACCTCCGGGAGAGCTTCTCCCAGATCCTGGGGGAGGCTGGGGACATTGAGTCCGAGTGGACTATGTTCTCCACCTCCATTGTTGAAGCGGCTGCTCGGAGCTGTGGTCGCAAGGTCTCCGGTGCCTGTCGTGGCGGCAATCCCCGAACCCGGTGGTGGACCCCGGAAGTAAGGGATGCTGTCAAGCTGAAGAAGGAGTCTTATCGAGCCTTGTTGGCCCGTGGGACTCCCGAGGCAGCTGATGAGTACCGGAAGGCCAAGCGAGCTGCAGCCCGAGCAGTTGTGGAGGCAAAAACTCGGGTCTGGGTGGAGTCTGGGGAGGCCATGGAGGAGGACTATCGGTCGGCCTCGAGGAATTTCTGGCAAACCATCCGGCGCCTCAGAAGGGGAAAGCAGTGCGCCACCAACACTGTTTACAGTGGAAGTGGGGAGCTGCTGACCTCGACTGGGGATGTTGTCGGACGGTGGAAGGAATACTTCGAGGATCTCCTCAATCCCACTGTCACGTCTTCCATGGAGGAAGCAGAGGCTGAGGTCTCAGAGGTGGACTCATTCATTACCCAAGCTGAAGTCACCGAGGTGGTTGGCAAGCTCCTCGGTGGCAGGGCACCGGGGGTGGATGAGATTCACCCTGAGTACCTTAAGTCTCTGGATGTGCAGGGACTGTCTTGGCTGACACGTCTCTGTAACATCGCGTGGCAGTCGGGGACAGTACCTCTGGATTGGCAGACCGGGGTGGTGGTTCCCCTTTTTAAGAAGGGGGACCGGAGGATGTGCTCCAACTATAAGGGGATCACACTCCTCAGCCTCCCGGGGAAAGTCTATTCCAAGGTACTGGAGAGGAGGATCCGACCGATAGTCGAACCTCGGATCCAGGAGGAACAATGCGGTTTTCGTCCCGGTCGCGGAACGCTGGACCAGCTCTATACTCTCCATCGGGTGCTCGAGGGTTCATGGGAGTTCGCCCAACCAGTCCACATGTGTTTTGTGGATCTGGAGAAGGCGTTCGACCGTGTCCCTCGTGGTATCCTGTGGGGGGTGCTTCGGGAGTATGGGGTTCGGGGCCCTTTGCTAAGGGCAGTCCGGTCCTTGTATGACCGAAGCAGGAGTCTGGTTCGCATTGCCAGCAGTAAGTCAGACCTGTTCCAGGTGCATGTTGGTCTCCGGCAGGGCTGCCCTTTGTCACCGGTTCTGTTCATAATTTTTATGGACAGAATTTCTAGGCGCATCCAGGGGCCGGAGGGGGTCCGGTTTGGGGACCACAGGATTTCATCTCTGCTTTTTGCAGACGACGTTGTCCTGTTGGCCTCATCGAACCTGGACCTTCAGCGTGCACTGGGGCGGTTTGCAACCGAGTGTGAAGCGAGCGGGATGAGGATCAGCACCTCCAAATCCGAGGCCATGGTTCTCGACCGGAAAAAGGTGGTCTGCCCTCTCCGGGTCGGTGGGGAGTCTTTGCCCCAAGTGGAGGAGTTTAAGTATCTTGGGGTCTTGTTCACGAGTGAGGGAAGGATGGAGCGTGAGATTGACAGACGGATCGGTGCAGCGTCTGCAGTGATGCAGTCGCTGTATCGGTCGGTTGTGGTAAAGAAGGAGCTGAGCCGAGAGGCGAAGCTCTCGATTTACCGGTCAATCTCCGTTCCTACCCTCACCTATGGTCATGAGCTTTGGGTCATGACCGAAAGGACAAGATCCCGGATACAAGCGGTCGAAATGAGTTTCCTCCGCAGGGTGGCTGGGCGCACCCTTAGGGATAGGGGGAGGAGCTCAGTCACCAGGGAGGAGCTCGGAGTAGAGCCGCTGCTCCTCCGCGTCAAGAGGGGCCAGCTGAGGTGGATCAGACATCTGTTTCGGATGCCTCCTGGACGCCTCCCTGGGGAGGTGTTCCGGGCATGTCCCACCGGGAGGAGACCTCGGGGAAGACCCAGGACACGTTGGAGAGACTATGTCTCTCGGCTGGCCTGGGAACGCCTCGGGGTCCCCCCGGAAGAGCTGGAGGAGGTGTCTGGGGAGAGGGAAGTCTGGGCATCCCTGCTTAAGACTGTTACCCCCGCGACCCGGCCCCGGATAAGCGGAAGGAAATGGATGGATGGATGGAATTGTAATAACAACACAATTATTATTTACACAGTTACACTTACACAGTTTCTTCAGTTTTCTCTATTTTTTGATATAATCCGCAACTTTACTCTGAGCTTTTATGAACATCGACATGATTAGTAAATTAAATGTAGGAAAATACCTGATTTCCACTGAAAAAAAACATAAATCACTTAACCCTTAGGGGTCCGCGGTCACGACCCCATGACTGAATCACATGACATTTTCAACACATCGTAGCGTCGGAGGTCGGTCACGTAGACTCCTGGGGATACTTGAAATTTGAAAGTACAGACTTAAAACACTCTCCCACTTTTCATTTGATCTTAAGTACATACAAGCGGAGATATGACGGTCTGAAACTGGAGCAAACGAGCGGTATAGTGTTATAATAGTGATATAAAGCAGGTGTTCTATTTCTGACCATATCTTCGTCAATTTTTGTCCTTTTTCAAAACGGAAAAAAATGGCCGAATGTGTGGATTCTAATCCACAGACTGCATTAGCATTACAGGTAAGGGTGAGGATGACCCCCACCTGAACTGGATGCAGAAACCAGGAGGACTGGGGGTGGGGAGGTGAGAGAGAAAACCGAAGAAAACACTTACGTAAAGATCTGCTTTTAAGTCAAATATTTGAGTAAAGTTTTAATTTATTCCAATTGTAATTGTATATACCTAATATTTGGAACCAATATTCACTTTTAAAGTCTTTGAAAAGGTTCGTTAAACATCTTTGTGTTAATTATACAATAAATTATATACATTTTTCAAATCGGATTTTATATTTTTGTGTGTTTTTTTGTCCTTTTATGCTCATATAGTAGTGGAAAAAATAACACTGGTCTACAATTTTTTAGAAATGATTTGCTTCAGAGATTAAATGTGCTAAATGTTACGTATTTTAATAAGATTAATTGGAAAATAAATGACAAAAGTGCCGGTTTGCTGATGTTTTCGAGGTATATGATTAAGTGTTATTACACATATATATTGGTTTATGTACATTTATATAATAGTTTTATAAATCTTCCACTAAATAGAACCTGTAAAGTGAATGTATTCTAATGTGCAGACAGTGTTTTGAAGTAGATCTTGTAGATTTGAGACAAATATTCCTTTGGAGTCAAACCCATTCTCTCGTTAATTCTTGAATTTCACGTTTTGACCCAAGGCTGTATCTTGGAAAGTTCAGCCAACCAGCATTTTTTACTTGATTTTTCTTTATCAGTGACTCTCATGTGGTAAATTTCATTACTTTTATTCTGGAAGCATTTTCCTTGTAGACCAGTGTAATAGACAGATGAGATAGACAAAGTTGTGCTGAAAAAAACGATACCAAACATGGGTATAATAAATATTTCTTTTCTAGTATATAAAACCAAAATTAAAAGTACTCAAAAATAGGCTCAGACGCATAAGGGTTAAGGACGGTTAAATATCGAGAAAAATGTATTTGGGAGCTGACACAAATGTCACACAGGGTCTTTATGGGTTAAAGATTTAAAACCTGGTCTGAAATTATGAGTGACGCCGCAGCATGTGATATAATGACGTCTGAAATCCCACTGGAGTTTTTATCGCCTGGCTTCAGCCCGAGGCCTGTCTTTGAATACATTTTGCTGAGAATATTCGACAATATTCAGACGTCCAGCTGTGCACGGTGGCAGCTGCGATGCAGAGAGCAGCGACTAAAATATGCTTTTATTAATTAATGAAAAATCAGAAAATAAATGAATCATCTGGTGCATATTGTGCTTCCATTTACTGCATGGGAAACAATTCCTCCTTAAAAGGTCACAACAACCGGAGCTGCGTTAATGTCACACTTGCAGGAACACTAATATGAAAATACAAAAAAAAAAAAAAAAACAGCTTAAATTGCTCCGATAATTACTCTTACTGACAGCGGCACGACCGGTGTCACGAGGGGAGTTAACGACCAAACAAATGTGCAGTCGACGAGTCAAGACCGGGAGCAGATTTATGAGCTGAAAATCCCACATTCTATGAACCGTGTCTTGAAGGTTACGCGCTGTTAAAGTTTCTACCCCGACATGAAACTTTAAAAACGGAGCAGAACGAGGGAAAACAAACAGAAACAGTAAATACCATCGTCTTTTGAGCTTTGGTACGTATGTGGTAACCTGATATAACCTCTCCTCTGGTAAACTCAGTTTCATGCTCCACATTACTCAGAAATGATCAAAACAGCTGGAGACGCTCGGTTATGATCTAAGTAAAGTGGGCCTCGGACCCCCGGCGGCCCCTCAGGCCTCTATGTGTAATTAAATGTCAATATTAATCCGCCCATAGAAATGAATCTGAACCATTAAATGGCGTCGGTGTTGTTATCACTGTCATTAGGCGTGAGGATCGGAGCTGTCTGTTGTGGAGAGACGCGGCGGTAAAATCACATCCTGACATTTAGATAAAACAGCAGGAGATAAGTGTGGTCTTTTAGCTGTTTATGGGCAGATATGGGAGGTAAAAAATGTAAAAATACAACAGTTTCAGGTCAGAACTTGTGTGATTATGGTGGTTGTGGGAAAAAAAAATGTGAAAGAACGTCTGCATACAGCATGAATACAGTTGGATATGAATAAACTATCACTGAATTTAAGTCCAACTAAACATAGAAGACTTGGAAATCTGAAAATTAAGACGTGAATTAACCTTAGAGACTTTGAACTATTTTTATAGGGATGTCCATATGAATTTTTCTTCTACATCCAACGTTTCCTAAGTGATTTATTCACATTTATGATCTTATCTTCTGCTTTTTTCCAATGACAAACAGATTTATTTAACCCGTAAAGACTCACATTGATCTTGATCCTTTATCTCTTCTCCTTGGCTTACCAAATAAGTGTATTAGTAATGAACATAATATTTGTGTTACTACTATTTGAAGTACTAATACCAAAAATACCAAATTCAAGAGGTACTTATTGGAAAAAAAAAAAAAAATTATTCATCATTGAATTTAGTCTTAAAGCTTATTTCAGATAAAAAAAAAAAAAAAAAGACTTTCGGAGCTCAGAAGGGATTTTTGAGTATGATTACTCCAAAAGTACACAGTAAAAGTAGTTCATAATATTTGTGCTCATAGTATATGAAGTACTAATAACAAATATACCAAATTCATGAGGTACTTTTTGGAAATCATAATTTTATTCATCATTGAATTTTGTCTTAAAGCCTATTTCAGATGAAAAAACACTTTTGGAGCTTGGAAGGGATTTCTGAGTATGATTACTCCAAAAGTACACTGTAAAAGTACTTCATAGTATACGTGTTAATAGTATATGAAGTACTAATAACAAAAATACCAAAGTAACGAGGTACTTACTGGAAAAAATCATTTTATTCATCATTGAATTTAGTCTTAAAGCCTATTTCAGATGAAAAAACACTTTTGGAGCTTGGAAGGGAATCTGGAGTATAATTACTCCAAAAGTACACAGTAAAAGTAGTTCATAGTATATGTGCTAATAGTATATGAAGTAGTAATACCAAATATACCAAATTCACAAGGTACTTTTTGGAAATCATAATTTTATTCATCTTTGAATTTCATCTTAAAGCCTATTTCAGATGAAAAAACAAACACTTTTGGAACTTGGAAGGGATTTTTGAGTAGGATTACTCCAAAAGTACACAGTAAAAGTAGTTCATAGTATATGTGTTAATAGTATATGAAGGACTAATACCAAAAATATCAAATTAACGAGGCACTTATTGGAAAAAATAATTTTATTCATTATTTAATTTAGTCTTAAAGCCTACTTCAGAGGAAAAACAAACACTTTTGGAGCTTGGAAGGAATTTTTGAGTAGGATTACTCCAAAAGTACACAGTAAAAGTAGTTCATAGTATATGTGTTAATAGTTTGACTTTCTGACATGCTTGTCACATACAGCATGAATACAGTTGGATATTAATAAACTATCACTGAATTTAAGTCCAACTAAACATAAGACTTGGAAATCTGAAAATTAAGACGTGAATTAACCTTAGAGACTTTGAACTATTTTTAAAGGGACGTCCGAATGAATTTTTCTTCTACATCCAACGTTTCCTAAGTGATTTATCCACATTTATGATCTTATCTTCTGCTTTTTTTCCAATGAGAAACAGATTTATTTAACCCATAAAGACCCAGTGCTACATTCATGGCAGTTCCCAAATAAATTTTTCTCTCCAGGGTCAAAACACAGTATTCAAAATCTCTCTGACGGAACATTTTAGAGACAATCTGGCAGATTAGTGTTGCTAAATGACCCACAGTTTTACTTTTAAATTCATTTTTGTTTTAATTGGATCATAAGGGATGATCCAAAACAAGGAGCTACTTTATTTTGAAATAAATGTTGGAATGGCAGTTAATTTAAGTTCGCTCTCTGACGGGACATGACTGTGTTTCGACCCTCCATTTAACCTTTCTTAACTGATTTATCACCGTTTATTCTAAATTTATCGTCTGTATTCTGCATTTTTCAGTCAAAATCAGGTATTTTCCCCTTTATTTAATTTACTGATCATGTAGATGTTTGTGAGACCTCAGAGTAAATTCAAAGGTTAGTATTTTACAACACAGAAAAATTGAGATTATAGATTGCCAGTGACCCAGAATAAATGTCATTACATTTTGGGAAAAGCAGTTCAAAGTTGAAATTTTTTATGAATTTTTAAAATCTTTTTTTTCCCCCCATTTACTTATAATGAGTGAAATTTCAAATGTCTATAAAAACATCAATTTTGTTTCAATTTCCTTCAAACTTGGCACATATATAGAGGTAATACTGACATCAGCACATGCATAGACATGATGACATCAGCTGGATCGATGCCAAAAAAAAGCTCCAATACGTACAAGGGGCGGGGTTTGTTGTGCTTGGAACCACTTGTTTGTATTTTTTATAAAGTCTGTCAAACATACAGAAAAAGTAAAACAAATACTGAGACTTAGAGTAAAGGTATAAGACACCACAAAACAAAAACAAAAACAAAAACAGAAAAGGTTCCACAGCGTAGTTCCCCAATCACTTGTTCACACTACAGGTTTTCTGTTCTATTTTACTCAGTTCTACGTCAGTGAGGACTCGACCCACAGACTTGAACTAAAACTCATCATGTGGTTTCTATCAATAGGATGACAAACACTGGGTCCTCAATAGAAACACTCAGCAAACACCTCCAAGGCCTCGCGGACCATGATGCATCTGTGTCTAAATATGTTAAAAAGAACAGAATCACCAAGGTTATGTGCTCCTGTGGCCTTCATCTGGTGGAAATGTTCAACCGTGTGAGAGAGGATTTCCCACATTATTGAGTCTAAAATGTTGAGGATTGGAACGTTATTGTGTTCACTTTTTTATCAGTGGGTCAGTGTTAAAATGTGAACATGATGATCTATTGCTGCATTCCTGGCAGGTTTTTGAAAGTCACGACTTCAAACCATGACTCACGACTTTGTAACGTTCCAGGGAAGTCAAACCAAACTGCCTGAGAGCGAGGAATAGAGGGTGTGCACATATGCCCCCCCCCCCGAGGCCACGCCCCTCTTAATCAGATTGAGTGTTTTTTGTTTTTTTTTTTTTTGCTCTATTTATTTATTTATTTATTTATTTTTTGCTCTATTTATTATTATGTGACTTCCAATTTTTTAATTTTTTAAATTTATTTGTATGTTTACTCAGGTTTTTATCCCGGATTGTTTTTATTGTTTTATCTTTTCTGGTTTTTATTGTGTTTTATTGCATCTTGTTTTTATTTATTTGATCTCACCTATTTTATTTACTTGTCCATGCTGCTATACCGATGAATGGTGGAACACTGAGCACTTTTTGTCCTGTCTTTTTGTCCTGTCTGTAAGCGTGATCAAGTGCCTGTCTTGCATGTTCAATGTATGTGTTGTTGTAATGCCAAGGCAATCACCTCGACTGCAAAACAAATCTACCTACGGGTATAAATAAAGTAACCTTGACCTTGACCTTAAACCAACCTGCTGAACATGACGGAGTATAGCAGTAAACACAGCCAGAGAAAAGAGAAAATGTGAAATCTGAAATTAACCCTTTCATGCACAAATTATGAGAACCTTAATCAAAAATTTTTCCTGAAAGCTTTTATTCCTCTTTAGGCGATTGAAAAATTTCTTCTGAAAAAATAAATAAATAAATAAATAAATAAATAAAAATAATAATAATAAAAATAATTTTAAAAAAAATCAAAAATACATAAAAAATAACAATAATAATAATAATAATAATAATAATAATAATAATAATAATAATGAAAAAAAAATCTTATGAACCTATTTTTCATTAAGTTGCAAAAATGTGCACTCAGCTGGTCACCACATGTCTAATTTTTGACGCACAGAAACATGTATTTACTGATAAATTGTGTGAAACCTATGGGGAGGGCTTGTGATTCTGGGGGTTTATGCTCCGGAGAGATCTACATAATGTTACCAATTCATGTCAGAAAAGATATGTAGTGTCTGAAAATTTTAATAAAGATATGTGTAAAAAACAACAACAACAAAACAACGAAAAGAACAACAAAATCCATGAATATACAAGAGAACAGCTGTAGAATAGCTGTCCACTGGAGTGACCAGTATGCATGAAAGGGTTAAATGAAGGACAGTTGGACTGGACATGGATCTGTACGAGCGACCAACGAACAAGTGGTCCATGAACACTGACATGTGGACACACATGGAGGATCCAGACCTGATCCAGGGGGGAGGGGATCAGCGCTATTTGGACCTGAAACTAATATACGTGGTTTCATCAGGACTGACAACCAGGGTCCAAAACTAGGACCAGAACCAGCTGATCCAAAGGCTCCAAAACTAGGGCCCAGAACCAGCTGATCCAAAGGCTCCAAAACTAGGACCCAGAACCAGCTGATCCAAAGGCTCCAAAACTAGGACCCAGAACCAGCTGATCCAAAGGCTCCAAAACTAGGACCAGAACCAGCTGATCCAAAGGCTCCAAAACTAGGACCAGAACCAGCTGATCCAAAGGCTCCAAAACTAGGACCAGAACCAGCTGATCCAAAGGGTCCAAAACTAGGGCCCAGAACCAGCTGATCCAAAGGGTCCAAAACTAGGGCCAGAACCAGCTGATCCAAAGGCTCCAAAACTAGGGCCCAGAACCAGCTGATCCAAAGGGTCTAAAACTAGGGCCCAGAACCAGCTGATCCAAAGGCTCCAAAACTAGGACCAGAACCAGCTGATCCAAAGGCTCCAAAACTAGGGCCCAGAACCAGCTGATCCAAAGGCTCCAAAACTAGGACCAGAACCAGCTGATCCAAAGGCTCCAAAACTAGGGACCCAGAACCAGCTGATCCAAAGGGTCCAAAACTAGGGCCCAGAACCAGCTGATCCAAAGGCTCCAAAACTAGGGCCCAGAACCAGCTGATCCAAAGGCTCCAAAACTAGGGCCCAGAACCAGCTGATCCAAAGGGTCCAAAACTAGGGCCCAGAACCAGCTGATCCAAAGGCTCCAAAACTAGGGCCCAGAACCAGCTGATCCAAAGGGTCCAAAACTAGGGTCCAGAACCAGCTGATCCAAAGGGTCTAAAACTAGGGCCCAGAACCAGCTGATCCAAAGGCTCCAAAACTAGGGCCCAGAACCAGCTGATCCAAAGGGTCCAAAACTAGGGCCCAGAACCAGCTGATCCAAAGGCTCCAAAACTAGGGCCCAGAACCAGCTGATCCAAAGGGTCCAAAACTAGGGCCCAGAACCAGCTGATCCAAAGGCTCCAAAACTAGGGCCCAGAACCAGCTGATCCAAAGGGTCTAAAACTAGGGCCCAGAACCAGCTGATACCAGCTGACCTACTGTATATATGTCATGTGGAAAATCCTTAAGTTTTATTTTTTTCTTGTATGACTGTCTTTTTTTTTTTTTTTTTTTTTTTTTTACTACCTTGATTCCAATACAAAGAACGCTGAAAAAACAAAACAAAACAAAAACTAATTAAGCCACACTTCACTGTTACAGACCTATGTTTGTGGCAACTTCCAGCTGAATTTATCTCTACATTTAACCACATTCACAGATTTACCAGCATTTATTCAAATATTATTCAATGAAAATCAGCTATTTAAAGAAAAATTTATAATTTGGTGATCAGTTACATCGCCATAAAAGCTTAGGTTGTTACATCAAAACAGAGAAAACTGAAGAAAAAACTTTGCTTTTGCAGCAAAATATTCCATTAACTGAACATAAATATTAACTGCTTCCAAACATATTCTATTCTATTCTATTCTATTCTATTCTATTCTATTCTATTCTATTCTATACTATTTTATTTTATTTATTTATTTTTAATTTAATTTAATTTAATTCTATTCTATTCTATTCTATTCTATTTAATTTAATTTAATTTAATTTAATTTTATTCTATTCTATTTTATTTTATTCTATTCTATTCTCTTATTCTATTCTATTCGATTCTATTCTATTCGATTCAATTTTGTTCTATTCTATTCTATTCTATTCTATTCTATTCTATTCTATTCTATTCCATTCTATTTTATTTTATTTTATTTTATTTTATTTTATTTTATTCTATTTTATTCTATTTTATTTTATTCTCTTATTCTATTCTATTTGATTCTATTCGATTTAATTCAATTTTTTTCTATTCTATTCTATTCTATTCTATTCTGTTTTATTTTATTCTATTCTCTTATTCTATTCTATTCGATTCGATTCGATACGATTTTATTCTATTCTATTCTACTTGATGTTATCTTATTCTATTCTATTCTATTCTATTCTATTCTATTCTATTCTATTTTATTTTATTCTATTCTCTTATTCTATTCTATTCTATTCTACTTAATGTTATCTTATTCTATTCTATTCTATTCTATTCTGTTCTATCCTATCCTACTCTATTCACTCACACATTATCTACAGTCCTAAAATAAAACCCATCTCCAACATTCCACCCGTGTGGTGTCGCAGCTGCAGAATAAATAACAGTGACGCCGGCAGCACAGCCTCATTATTTCTACGTGTTGATCGTCAGTTAATATGTAAATTCCACGTTGTGTTTTCCTGTACCAAAGCCAGATAAACTGTGAATTCAAGGAGACACTGAGAGTCAAACTCACGTCCTCTGAGCTCCAACTACCACGGCATTTTTATTTCACTGTGAGTAAAACTCCCATCAACCGTCAAATCTCATTTTGTAAAAACAACCAAGGTCGCCCTGTTTTTTTTTTGTTTTTTTTTTTGAACATTTCACGTCTGAGTCACTGCTGAGAATGTTCACTTCACTTTGTCAAACTGATCTCCACTCACTTACATCAATCACAGGGTTCCTTCAGTGTTCTAAATGTAGCTCTGCCACATACCAGCGTTCGCACACAATATTCCAACAAAGCCTCAATATAGCTCTGACGTGTGCTTTCTAACTTAACCCTTTCATTCACAGTGGTCACTCCAGTCTTCATCTATTCTACAGCTGTTCAACTGGATATTATGTTTTCTCCAAAACCGCAATAAAAAAGTAAATAACAAAAAAAAAAAAAAAAAGAGGCATAAATGGACTAACTATCCTAAAAACACACAATATACAACTTCCATTTTTATTACCCAGAAAATGTTGAGCACCACAAACAAGTACTGAGCGAAGATTGACCAAATTACCCTTATGGTTTCATTAACGAGTTAAAAATGGTCTGATAAATGTATGAAAATGGAAAAAATCTATACCCAAAGTATTTCTAGTTTTGTACAAACTACAATAAAAAGTAAATTAAAAAAAAAAAAAAAAGAGGATAAATGGACCAAATACGCTAAAAACACACATTATGCAACTTACATTTTAATGTAATTCTTTATTTTAAGCACCACAAGAAAACTACTAAATTAAGACTGACTGTATTTCCCTCATGTTATTTAAAAATTAGCCAAAATTCTTCTTATAAATGTGTGAACATGGATTAAATTTGTACCTCATATGTATATAAATTAGTACAAACCACCAGGAAAATATAATTTGGAGAATAAATGGACCAAATAAACTAAAAACATACCTTGTGAAACTTCATTTTGAGCACCACAAACAACTATTGAATAAAAATGTATCATATTTGGTGGTTTTCACTCAGTTTCCCCTAAAATTTTTCTCTAATAAATGAATAAAAATGATCAAATCTGTATCAAAAACACATGTAATTTGCTTGGAATTTTGCACAAACTACCAGGAAAATTTAATTTGGAGAATAAATGGACCAAGTAAACTGAAAACATGCCTTGTGAAACTTTATGTTGAGCACCAAAAACAACTATCGAAAGAAAATTCATTTTATTTGGTGGTTTTCACTCAATTTCTCCACACATTTTCCTCTAATAATTGTATGAAAATTATCAAATTTACACAAAAAGTGCTTGGAATTTTGCGCAAACTTCCAGGAAAATATAATTTGGTGAATAAATTGAACAAATAAGCTAAAAACATGCCTTGTGAAACTTTATTTTGAACACCACAAACAACAAACAAATAAAAATTGACCATATTCGATAGTTTTCACTAAATTTCCCCATGTATTTTCCTCTAAATAATATATTAAAATGATACATTCTGTACGAAAAGTGCTTGTAATTTTGCACAAACTTCCAGGAAAATATAATTTGGTGAATATATGGACCAAATAAACTAAAAACATGCTTTGCAAAACTTTATTTGGGCAGCACAAACAACTATCAAATAAAAAATGATAATATTTGGTGGTTTTCACTCGATTGCTCCACACATTTTCCTCTAAAAATTGCATAAGAATCATCAAATCTGTTCAAAAAGTTCTTGGAATTTTGTGCAAACTACCAGGAAAATATAACTTACATAAACTAAAAACACACTTTATGCAACTTACATTTTAATGCAATGCTTTATGTTGAGCACCACAAAAACTACTGAACAAATATTGACCATATTTCCCTCGCGTTATTTCATTAATGAGCCAAATTCTTCTTATAAATGTGTGAATATGGGTTAAATTTGTACCTTAAGTGTATATAATTGAGTGAAAATGACCAGGACAATATAATTTGGAGAATAAATGGACCAAATAAACTAAAAACATAACTTATGAAACTTCATTTTGAGAATCACAAACAAGTATCAAAAGAAAATTGATAATATTTATATATATTTCACTCAATTTCTCCACACATTTTCCTCTAATAAATGATCAAATCTGTACCAAAAGTGCTTGAAATTTTGTGCAAATCACCAGGAAAATATAATTTGGATAAACTGAAGACACACTTTATGCAAGTTAAATTTTAATGTAATGCTTTATGTTATGTTGTCAAAAATTACTGAACTAAGACTGACTGTATTTCACTCATGTTTTTAAAAAAAATGAGCCAAAATTCTTCTGATAAACATGTGAACAAGGGTTAAATTTGTACCTAATGTGTAGATAATTTAGTACAAACCACCAGGAAAGTATAATTTGGTGAATAAATGGACCAAATAAACTAAAAAAAATGCCTTGTGAAACTTCATTTTGAGCACCACAAAGAACTATTGAAAGAAAATGTATCATATTTGGTGGTTTTCACAAAATTTCTCCATACATTTTCCTCTAATAAATGCATAAAAATCATCGAATCTGTACCAAAAGCACATATAATTTTGTGCAAACTACCAGGAAAATTCAGTTTGGAGGATAAATGGACCAACTAAACCAAAAACATGCCTTGTGAAACTTCATTTTGAGCACCACAAACAATTACTGAATAAAAATTCATCATATCTGGCGGTTTTCACTCAATTTCCCCACACATTTACCTCTAATAAATGCATTAAAATCATCAAATCTGCACCAAAAACACATGTAATTTTGTGCAAACTACCAGGAAAATATAATTTGGAGGATGAATGGACCAAATACGCTAAAAACGCATGTTATGCAACTTACATTTGAATGTAATTCTTTATGTTGAGCACCACAAAAAACTACTAAATTAAGACTGACTGTATTTCACTCATGTGATTTCATTAATGAGCCAAAAGTCTTCTTATAAATGTGTGAACATGGGTTAAATTTGTACCTAATGTGTAGGTAATTTAGCACAAACCACCAGGAAAAAATAATTTAGAGGATGAATGGACCAAATAGACTAAAAACATTACTTGTGAAACTTCATTTTGAGCACCACAAACAACTATTGAATAAAAATTGATTATATTTGGTGGTTTTCACTCAATTTCCCCACACATTTTCCTCTAAAAATGCCTAAAAAATGATCAAATCTGCACCAAAAACACATGTAATTTTGTGCAAACTACCAGGAAAATTTTATTTGGAGAATAAATGGACCAAATAAACTAAAAACACACTTTATGCACCTTAAATTGGAATGTAATTCTTTATGTTGAGCACCACAAAAAACTACTAAATTAAGACTGACTGTATTTCCGTCATGTTATTTAATAAATGAGCCAAAATTCTTCTTATAAATGTGTGAACATGGGTTAAATTTGTACCTAATGTAGATAATTTAGTACAAACCACCATGAAAATATAATTTGGAGAATAAATGGACCAAACAATCTAAAAACACACTTTATGCAACTTACATTTGAATGTAATTCTTTATTTTGAGCACCACAAAAAACTACTAAATTAAGATTACCTGTATTTCACGTATGCTATTTCTTTAAGGAGCCAAAATTCTTCTTATAAATGTGTGAACATGGGTTAAATTTGTACCTAAAGTGTATATAATTTAGTGAAAACCACCAGGAAAATATAATTTGGAGAATAAATGGACCAAATAAACTAAAAACATAACTTGTGAAACTTTATTTTGAGCACCACAAACAACTATTGAATAAAATTGATTATATTTGGTGGTTTTCACTCAATTTCCCCACACATTTTCCTCTAAAAATGCCTAAAAAATGATCAAATCTGCACCAAAAACACATGTAATTTTGTGCAAACTACCAGGAAAATTTTATTTGGAGAATAAATGGACCAAATAAACTAAAAACACACTTTATGCACCTTAAATTGGAATGTAATTCTTTATGTTGAGCACCACAAAAAACTACTAAATTAAGACTGACTGTATTTCCGTCATGTTATTTAATAAATGAGCCAAAATTCTTCTTATAAATGTGTGAACATGGGTTAAATTTGTACCTAATGTAGATAATTTAGTACAAACCACCATGAAAATATAATTTGGAGAATAAATGGACCAAACAATCTAAAAACACACTTTATGCAACTTACATTTGAATGTAATTCTTTATTTTGAGCACCACAAAAAACTACTAAATTAAGATTACCTGTATTTCACGTATGCTATTTCTTTAAGGAGCCAAAATTCTTCTTATAAATGTGTGAACATGGGTTAAATTTGTACCTAAAGTGTATATAATTTAGTGAAAACCACCAGGAAAATATAATTTGGAGAATAAATGGACCAAATAAACTAAAACATAACTTGTGAAACTTTATTTTGAGCACCACAAACAACTATTGAATAAAAATTGATTATATTTGGTGGTTTTCACTCAATTTCCCCACACATTTTCCTCTAAAAATGCCTAAAAAATGATCAAATCTGCACCAAAAACACATGTAATTTTGTGCAAACTACCAGGAAAATTTTATTTGGAGAATAAATGGACCAAATAAACTAAAAACACACTTTATGCACCTTAAATTGGAATGTAATTCTTTATGTTGAGCACCACAAAAAACTACTAAATTAAGACTGACTGTATTTCCGTCATGTTATTTAATAAATGAGCCAAAATTCTTCTTATAAATGTGTGAACATGGGTTAAATTTGTACCTAATGTAGATAATTTAGTACAAACCACCATGAAAATATAATTTGGAGAATAAATGGACCAAACAATCTAAAAACACACTTTATGCAACTTACATTTGAATGTAATTCTTTATTTTGAGCACCACAAAAAACTACTAAATTAAGATTACCTGTATTTCACGTATGCTATTTCTTTAAGGAGCCAAAATTCTTCTTATAAATGTGTGAACATGGGTTAAATTTGTACCTAAAGTGTATATAATTTAGTGAAAACCACCAGGAAAATATAATTTGGAGAATAAATGGACCAAATAAACTAAAAACATAACTTGTGAAACTTTATTTTGAGCACCACAAACAACTATTGAATAAAAATTGATTATATTTGGTGGTTTTCACTCAATTTCCCCCACACATTTTCCTCTAAAAATGCCTAAAAAATGATTAAATCTGCACCAAAAACATGTAATTTTGTGCAAACTACCAGGAAAATTTTATTTGGAGAATAAATGGACCAAATAAACTAAAAACACACTTTATGCACCTTAAATTGGAATGTAATTCTTTATGTTGAGCACCACAAAAAACTACTAAATTAAGACTGACTGTATTTCACTCATGTTATTTAATAAATGAGCCAAAATTCTTCTTATAAATGTGTGAACATGGGTTAAATTTGGACCTAAAGTGTAGATAATTTAGTGAAAACCACATAGTTTCGAGGCTAAATGGACCAAGTAAACGGAAAAGATTAGTATCCCTCTGACTGATCTTATCTTAACTCTGGGTTTTTATTTATTCCACTGCTTTTGTGTTCAGCACCATGGACAGCTCCGGATGGTGTCTTTTAACTGTTTTCCTTTTGACGCCGGTACAAATCAAAGCATATTTTGGGTAAAAATATTAGCAGGAGGCCTCTAAGACTGATCATTATCCGTAAACAGGTCCTTGATCTGTTGGATATCTGGTGGCGTTCACTCCATTTCTGTCGCGTCGTTGCAGTAATGAGTCCGAAATCTGAGGTAAATGAATGAAAATGAGTCCAAAAAACCTGCACTTCCAGGATCCCAGATGGAAAACAGACACGTGTGAGCACACTGTGGAAATGCCAGACCGGACCATGTGTTTGTTCCTGGGCCTGTTTCTAAAATGTACATAATAACAGCCCCGCTCACCTGATTCCCCTCCGTCATTCAGGCCTGGGGTGAATATACGCATGAATGGGAACGGTGTTAAACATTTCACTGCAACTCTTTGGGCAACGAGTCCCACGTGGCAGCGAAGTTGCAAACACAGGTTGTAATGAATAACCTGATGATGATAAAAGGACAGGGGGAGATGTGTGTGTGTGTGTGTGTGTGTGTGTGTGGTGTTTACCGCAATGAAATATAGAGTTGGAAAATGAAGTGTGAAGAGGTGGGTCCTGTTTAATTCACTGGCAGAACACAAAGTCAAAAGCAATTTGTTCATTATCATTCAAATGAGGACGTTCGGCTGATCACCGCAACGCAAATTAAATCAAGGAAGCGCCAGGTTGATAAAACAGCCGGGCTGAAACTAATCATCAGGTGTTTGTTCAACAACGGTCGGGGGCCTAGGAGGGCTCGGGACTGGGGGGGTGGGAGTTGGTTTAATATATGAAAGGTGGAATTTAGAATAATAATGATAATAATAACAACAACAACAACAATAACAACAATAATAATAGTAATAATAATAATAATAATAATAATAATAATAATAATAATAATAATAACAAGAAGTAAGTACATGTTATTTATAGAGCACTTTTCATTGACAGGAAGTGCTTTACAGTGCAAAATACAATGAAAATACAATTTAAATGCACTTAAAATACAGTTTAAATACAATGAAAATACAGTTTAAATGCACTTAAAATACAGTTTAAATACAGTTTAAATACATTTAAAATACAGTTTAAATACAATGAAAATACAGTTAAAATGCACTTAAAATACAATTTAAATACAATGAAAATACAGTTAAGATACATTTAAAATACAGTTTAAATACAATGAAATTACAGTTTAAATACATTTAAAATACAGTTTAAATGCTTTTAAAATACAGTTTAAATACAGCTAAAATACAATGAAAATACAGTTAAAATACAATGAAAACACAGTTAAAATACATTTAACATACAGTTTAAATACGTTTAAAATACAGTTTAAATACGATGAAAATACAGTTAAAATACAGTTTAAATACAATGAAAATACAGTAAAAAAAAACAATTAAAATACAGTTTAAATACATTTAAAATACAGTTTAAATGCATTTAAAATACAGTTTATATATGATGAAAATACAGTTTAAATACATTTAAAATACAGTTTAAATACAATGAAAATACAGTTTAAATACAATGAAAATACAGTTAAGATACATTTAAAATACAGTTTAAATACAATGAAATTACAGTTTAAATACTTTTAAAATACAGTTTAAATGCGTTTAAAATACAGTTTAAGTACAGCTAAAATACAATGAAAATACAGTTAAAATACAATGAAAATACAGTTTAAATACATTTAACATACAGGTTAAATACGTTTAAAATACAGTTTAAATACGATGAAAATACAGTTAAAATACAGTTTAAATACAATGAAAATACAGTAAAAAAACAATTAAAATACAGTTTAAATACATTTAAAATACAGTTTAAATGCGTTTAAAATACAGTTTAAATACGATGAAAATACAGTTAAAATACAGTTTAAATACAATGAAAATACAGTAAAAAAACAATTAAAATACAGTTTAAATACATTTAAAATACAGTTTAAATGCGTTTAATATACAGTTTAAATATGATGAAAATACAGTTTAGATACATTTAAAATACAGTTTAAATACAATGAAAATACAGTTTAAATACAATGAAAATACAGTTAAGATACATTTAAAATACAGTTTAAATACAATGAAATTACAGTTTAAATACATTTAAAATACAGTTTAAATGTGTTTAAAATACAGTTTAAGTACAGCTAAAATACAATGAAAATACAGTTAAAATACAATGAAAATACAGTTTAAATACATTTAACATACAGTTTAAATACGTTTAAAATACAGTTTAAATACGATGAAAATACAGTTAAAATACAGTTTAAATACAATGAAAATACAGTAAAAAAACAATTAAAATACAGTTTAAATACATTTAAAATACAGTTTAAATGTGTTTAATATACAGTTTAAATACGATGAAAATACAGTTTAGATACATTTAAAATACAGTTTAAATACAATGAAAATACAGTTAAGATACATTTAAAATACAGTTTAAATACAATGAAATTACAGTTTAAATACATTTAAAATACAGTTTAAATGCTTTTAAAATACAGTTTAAATACAGCTAAAATACAATGAAAATACAGTTAAAATACAATTAAAATACAGTTTAAATACAATGACAATACAGTTAAAATACAATGAAAATACAGTTAAAACACAATTAAAATGCAGTTTAAATAAAATTAAATTACACTTAAAATACAGTGAAATTACAGTTTAAATACAATGAAAATACACTTAAAATACAGTTTGAATACAATGAAAATACAGTTAAAATACAGTTAAAATACCATGAAAATACAGTTAAAATACAATGAAAATACATTTAAAACACAATTAAAATACAATAAAATACAGCTAAAATACAATGAAAATACACTTAGAATACAATTAAAATACACTTCAAATACAATTAAAATACACTAATGAAAATATATTTAAACTACAATGAAAATACACTTAAAATACAATGAAAATACACTTGAAATACAATGAAAATACACTTGAAATACAATGAAAACACACTTAATATACAATTAAAATATACTTAAAATATAATGAAAATACACTTAAAATACAATTAAAATAGTATTAAAACACACTTAAAATACTCTTAAAATATACTTCACATACAATTAAAATACACTTAAAATACAATTAAAATACTGTTAAAATAAAATGTGGGAGCCTCTTTTACACTAAATGAATATGTTACCTGGTCTGGAACTGTAAATACATTTTAGTTTTCATTCATTCATTCATTCATTCATTCATTCATTTATTTGTTTGTTTGTTTGTTTAATCCCTTTAATAATTTCAATCCCTTCTTAAAACCCATCTTTTCTCCTTGGCTTTTAAAACCACCTGACATGTTTGAATGTTTTATTTTTATTCTGTTGTTTTATTTGGTATTGGTTTGTTATTCTTATTTGTTGTTGTTTTTAATCGTGCACCTTTTTATGTTTTTAATCTATTCTTGTATTTTATTCTTTTATTCAGGTTTTATCTATTATTCTCTATTTTTTTTATGCAAGTATTTATTTATTTATAATCTATTCTTGTATTTTACTCTGTTATTTTGGTTTTTATTTATTCTTCTGTACAGCACTGTGGTTGTTTTAAAGTGCTTTACAAATAAAGTTGGATTGGATTTATTTTTACCAGAATATTTTATTTTGACTGTCTTGTTATGTGTGTTTTCTTTGTATTTGAAAAGATATGGGCACCTTTTAATGTGTTTGTTAGTAAATGACAACGAGGAGGAGTAAACATTCAGTTAATGAGTTCAAATACCCATAATTGTAACATAATTGTAACAGGACATTAGATGGCACACAAATGTTTATGGTTGAGAAGTTTGTGACATGTATGTGTATTGTTTTTTTGTTTTTGTTTTTGTTTTTTTTTTTTACAACACTTGCAGTACTGCAGATGCCTTTGTTAGTGAGGCACACATCTATATACTTGCTGTAACTGTGTGTATATTTACAAATAAAAATAAATATATTGTTTAAAAAAAAGTTTAAAATCTTCTAATATATTCACAAAACATACACTGTAAAAAAGAAAAACATAAAAAAAAAAAAAAAAAAACAGTGATATTCCTGCAGCAGGGGAACTGAAAAAATACTGTAAAATAACAGAAAATAACCATCTCATAAAAATACAATAATTTTCTATAATTAAAATACAGTTTTTTGCCCTAACTTTACATGAGATTTTGCTATTATATATATATATATATATATATATATATATATATATATATATATATATATATATATATATATACACACACACACACACACATATATATATATATATATATATATATATATATATATATATATATATATATATATATTTTTTTTTTTTTTTTTTTTTTTAATTTTTTTTTTTAACTTTTTAATGTTTAATAAAGAATATTTACATGTATTAAAACAATCAAATCCCCTATTAATATATATGTAAATAATTTTCAATCAGACTCAGTTGTCCAATCCACTGATAAAAACTGTATTTGGACAGTTTATCAGTGCTTATACATGTTATACATTCACAAAAATACGTTTATTCAACAGTTTTGTTGTGAAACCTCCTGTAATTACACAAGATATTTGTCAATTAACAAACAAGTCTGATTAAACTGACAGAACTAATACTTCTTTAACGGTTAATTGTCTGTAATTTTATCTTATTTTGTTATTTTTTTGACAGTATTAAACTTTAAATTAACAGTTTAATCTCATAAATAGAAAAGAAATATTTGCGAAATTACAATATATTTGCAAATGTATTTTAACTGTATTTTTCTGTGAAAAAAGAAAAAAATTCTTTAAAAAAAACCCTGAAATTTTATGGTTATTCACAGTTACAGTTTTTTCGTGTTATTTTACATTTGACATGTAAAATCACAGTCAGTTTTTGTCATTTCACTGATATTTTCCTGTATCTGAAAAGTACAGGAAAAATCTATAAAATAAACAGTGAAAATTCAGTTAGAGACTTTTTTTTTTACAGTGTATATTTTTGTTTATCTTTGTTATCTGCTATATCCTCCTGAGACCCAAGAAAGTACAAGTTTTGTCTTTTTTACATGAAATAATTACCTTTTTTGGGGGGGGGGGGGGGGACAACACAATGCAACAGTTTTTTTCCGATGCATTTTTACATTTTTTTATGGGATGTCCTTTGCCTTGGATAGCTTTCTTTCTTTCTTTTTTTTTTTTTTTTTGCCATTAAAGCTGTCAAACTCTTGTCCCCTACAGAGGACAAAAATCCATTGCTGGGTCTCAGGAGGATAAATATGAATGAGTCCATGTTTCATTGTACATGTTGGAGCTTTTCTTGTATGTGAATCACTTCCTAACATCTGATCTTATGAGATGATGTAAAAAAAAAAAAAAAAAAAAACACATAATAATAATAACATCATGGACTCTTAATGTGCATCTGAAGTAGATTATTAATACAAACACTTCAATTTACTTTGGCTATTTTACATGATGATACAGGCAGTTATGGCGTAATTGAAAATATGAAATTATGGAGACTTAATAGGACTTGATTAACAAAGTAAACTCTTATTGATCATTGAAAAGGAAAAAAAAGCAGCAGCTCAAAGCCCCCGCCGCACTCCCCTTTTTACGCCTCCCTGGTTCATCTTCATAATGTGCTCGACTGGAAGGCAGAGCGGAGGTAAAAACACCCCGCAACATCAACGCTTTGATCCTATTTTACACCTGAGATTCCACCTGATATTGTTTTGACAGACATAAAGACGTCACGCAGACAGGAAAAAGCACGTTTGGAGATCTGCGAGCCGGCTGGAGTGCAGGGAGCGCCGGAGATTTTTAATATTGCGCGGGGCAGCGGTGGGAGGCTGGAACGGGTGCTGAGGAGGAAGAAAGTGCCAAGACGGGGTTTTATTTAGTCAACAGAGAGCGCAAGTAATGGGATGCACAGGCGTAGCCATCAGAGAACACACACAAGTTGGAAGTTTTGGGATGAGAAAGTGTCTACTCACACGGACACACACACATATAACGGTGCGCTAATGAAAAACTGTAACTCATGAGCAGACGTAGAGGAGTAGTGCTGTAAAAGAAGGAAACGACTAAACACACACAGTAAACACACACACACACACACACACACAGAGTCCATATGCAGAGTAAGTGCTGCGTTTCTGTAATCAGCTGGAAGTGTACCACCGTGACTCATTGACAATCTCTCCATCCATTTAGCTATGAGCCTCTGCAGACTGCAGCTGCCTGCTGCGTTTATTAAAAATATAACAGCCCTATTATACTCATTAGGTTATTGCACACACTGACACACACAGGGACGAGCGGGCCTGAACACAGAACGGCAAAAGAAGACCCCCAATCAACAAACTGATCAGAGGTTTGGATCACAGATCACATCCAGTCTGTCACTTTCAAACTATCATGTACAGTTATTTGATTCAATTTGGCAGCTCCTTATAGATTACTTTAATATTAAGTAAGTAAGCAGACCCACCCCTCCCCTTTTTCATGTGTGTGTGTGTGTGTGTGTGTGTACATGTGAGTGCAGGTGTCGTGTTGATCATATATTGTTCTTGTTCTAATTCCAATAAAAAGAGTTAAAAAAAAAAAAAAAAAAATCAGATCCAGTCTTTCACAAAAAGATAATGTACAGTTATTTGATTCAATTTGGCAGCTCTTTATAGATTACTTTAATATTAAGTCAGTAAGCAGACCCACCCCTCCCCTTTTTTATGTGTGTGTGTACATGTGAGTGCAGGTGTAGTGTTCATCATATATTGTTCTTGTTCTAATTCCAATAAAAAGAGTTAAAAAAAAAAAAAAATCAGATCCAGTCTTTCACAAAAAGATAATGTACAGTTATCTGATTCAGTTTGGCAGCTCCTTATAGATTACTTCAATATTAAGTAAGTAAGCAGACCCACACCTCCCCTTTTTTATGTGTGTGTGTGTGTTTGTACGTGTGTGCAGGTGTAGTGTTCATCATATAATGTTATTGTTCCAATTTCAATAAAAAGAGTTAAAATAATAATAATCATCAGATCCAGTCTTTCACAAAAAAATAATGTAAACTTGTTTGATTCAATTTGGCAGCTCCTTATAGATTACTTTAAAATTAAGTAAGTAAGCAAATGCACCCTCCCCTTTTTTTATGTGTGTGTGTGTGTGTGTGTGTGTGTGTGTGTGTGTGTACATGTGAGTGCAGGTGTAGTGTTCATCATATATTGTTATTGTTCTAATTTCAGAGTTATAATAATAATAATAATAATAATAATAATAATAATAATAATAATAATAATAATAATAATAATCATCATCATCATCATCATCATCATCATCAGATCCAGTCTTTCACTAAAAGATAATGTTAAGTTATTTGATTCATTTTGGCAGCCCTTTATAGATTACTTTAATATTAAGTAAGCAGGTAGACCCCCCCACCACCACCACCCTATATATATTTGTGTGTGTGTGTGTGTTTGTACATGTGAGTGCAGGTGTAGTGTTTATCATATATTGTCATTGTTCTAATTTCAATAAAAAGAGTTAAAAAAAAAAAAAAATCAAAAACAGTCAGATCCAGGTGTAGTGTTTTTGTTCTAACATCACATATATTAGATCTTTTATATGACTGTTTTATATTGTCATTGCTCTAATTTCAATAAAAAGAGTTAAACAAAAAAAAAAAAATCAGATCCAGTCTTTTGCTAAAAGATAATGTCTAGTTATTTTATTCAATTTGGCAGCATTTTATAGATTACTTTAATATTAAGTAAGTAGGCATACCCCCCCCACACACTTTTGTGTGTGTGTGTGTGTGTGTGTGTGTACATGTGAGTACAGGTGTATTGTTTTTGTTCTGACATCACACGTATTAGATACTGTATATAACAGTTTTATATTGTCATTGTTCTAATTACAATAAAAAGAGTAAAAAAAACCCAACAAAATAATCAGATCCAGTCTTTCACTAAAAGATCATGTACAGTTAAATTTTGTATGTGACTTTTTATATTGTCATTGTTCCAATTTCAACAAAAAAAGAGTTAAACAAAAAAAATAATTAGAAGCACTCGGAGAGCGCAGACCTCCGCCAAGGCAGATCAGTGCCCCCCCACACCCCCTACCCCTGATCACCACCAAAATGTAATCATTAGTTCCTTGTGCCAGTATCGACATTTCCTGAAATTTTCATCCAAATCCGTCCATAACTTTTTGAATTATCTTGCACACAGACAGACAGACAAACCAACGCCGACAAGAACAGAACCTCCTTGGCAGAGGTAATAATCACATCCAGTCATTCACTAAAATATAATGTTTAGTTATTTGATTCAATTTGGCAGCTCTTTATAGATTACTTTAATATTAAGTAAGTAGGCAGACCCCCCCCCCCCCCCTTTTTATGTATGTGTGTGTGTGCACATGTGAGTACAGGTGTAATGTTCTAGTTCTCACATCACATATATTAAATAATGTATATAACTGTTTTTTTGTTTTTGTTTTTTACATTGTCATTGTTCTAATTTCAATAAAAAGAGTAAAAATAAAAAACCAGATCCAGCCGCTGAGTTCCAGCTTTGACACGATGGAAGTCTCATCCTGACCACACAGTCAATATGTTCCTTTCATCCTTTTATTACGATGATTATTAGACGATATCACACCTGAGGAATCAGCTCTCGGGGTGTTTGGGGACAATTATCTCCAGTCGTGTGTGAAATCTGCTGTAAAACCTCAGGGTCAAACTGAGTCATGTGTCCCCTGATGGTCAAGGCTGCACTTCTAAGACCCGTGTTGTTATGGTTATACATCCCATCATCCTGACGAGACCAGACTGTCTAGACCTTTAGAAACTTCACCATGAGAACCCCACAGCTGCACTGCTGACACTGTTCCACTGACTGTATTACACCCAACTCCACCTGTTAGACTAGTATGCCTGGGTTTAAATGTTTTCCATGTATGTAACAGCCACTTTGCTTTGTTTTTATATACATATATATATATATATATATATATATATATATATATATATATATATATATATATATATACACACACACACACACACACACACACACAAGTTTGGACTCACCTGGTTTTTCTTTATTTCCATTAAAGCTTCTCACTGAATGCATCAAAACTATGAATGAACACATGTGGAATTATGAAGTTTAAAAAAGTGTGACATAACTCAAAGCATGTTTTATATTTTACATTCTTCAAAATAGCCACATTTTGCTTTGATTACTGCTTTGCACGTTCTTGGTATTCTCTGGATGAGCTTCATGAGGTCGTCACCTGAAATGTTTTCCAACACTCTTGAAGGAGTTCCCAGTGAAGCTGAGCACTGGTTGGACATCTGTGGTCCAGCTCATGTCAGTTCAAGGAGAAGGTGAGTCCAAACTTTGGACTGGTAGTGTAACTATATATATATATATATATATATATATATATATATATATATATATATATATATATATATATATATATATATGTGTGTGTGTGTGTATATATATATGTATGTATGTATGTATGTGTATATATATATATATATATATATATTTTTTTTTTTTTTCCACTTTTTTGTCATTGTAAAAGGTAAAGGCAAAGGTACTGAGAATATTTCACCAACACATTTATCAGTTCAGTCCGTTTTTTTTACATTTTACTCTGATATTTAGTGCCCCCCCCCCTTGGCAACAATCTAAAGAAACTCTCTGGGATGAGCTTCTGAGAGCGTGGAATGACATTGGGGTTGAAACTCTCAGAAAATACATCGACACCATGCCAGAAAGACAGAATAGAAAAAAACAGAATAGACCCGAATAGAATAGAATCTTTTTGTCAGTAGTAGTTTGTCTTCTGCCTTTAACTCATCACTAGATCATGCTTCTCACACACACTGCATACTAGAAGCAGTGGGCTAGCCATGTCAGGCATCCGGGGGGGTTAAGTGCCTTGCTCAAGGGCACATCAGCTAACAACTCTCCGTCAGTCCAGGGAATCGAACTGCCAACCCTTCGGTCACAGGCCAACTCTCCAGCAATCCCAGCCACAGCTGCATTAGCTCCTCCTCTGATCAAATACAAATGTGTTGAGTATTAGTGCAAATAATCATTACAAAAAAAAAAAAAAAAAAGAAACAAAACAACCAAAAAAATATCACCTTGTTAACAGTATCACGATATATCATATCATGATCGTCGTATTGCGATTTGGATCATATCACCAGATTCTTGCCAATACACAGCCCTATTTGTGAACACATCAGATCAGATTATTCCAGTTATCAGATGTTTATAGTCCTGCCCTTTGACCTCGGTCTGACCTCCAGACCAGTGTTTACCGTTAAATGTCCAGATTTAGTTCCCAGGTGGTGGGTTCGTCCTCACACACACACACACACACACACACACACTCACACACACACACACACACACACACACACAAATACACACAGTGGCCTAAACAGTTTGTTCTCTGTCCTAAAATAAATGATTTGGTTCATTTTCTGTTGTCAGTGTTTCTCTTCAGTTTGTTTCAACAGAATACCAGTTTGTCCTCTTGTTAATGTTGCACTTCATGTGGAATTATTTTTGTTGTTATTTTTCTGCAGAATGTGAACTGACAGAACTGGGATTAGATTTGTGTTGTTTGTTCAAAACTACCTTTCAGGGAAAAGTGCAATACTAATGTTTCAAATACATTTAGTAATATGAATAATTTATTTTATTTTCTATTTGATTTATATCAGCAGAATTATATTATTCCTGTTTTTCTATATTCTATTGTCTCCAAAAATCAGGGGAAAAATGTTCAAAAATTCATAAATGTATTAAAGACATTTTGAAGGGTTTTCTTTCTTCTTGTACTGAACCACAAAAAAAAACGAACCATGGTTTTCAAAACCGAAAACGTACCAAACCGAAAATTTACAGGCCTATTGTTTAGTATCAGTGCAAAAAATCATTTAAAAAAAGAAACAAAACAACCCAAAAAAATATTGCCTTGTTAACAGTATCACAATATATCGTATCGTGATCCTCGTGTTGCGATTTGTATCGTATCACCAGATTCTTGCCAATACACAGCCCTATTTGTGAACACATCAGATCAGATTATTCCAGTTTTCGGATCTTTATAGTCCTGCCCTTTGACCTCGGTCTGACCTCCAGACCAGTGTTTACCGTTAAATGTCCAGATTTAGTTCCCAGGTGGTGGGTTGGTCCTCTACAGGCAGCTTTAAAGCCCCATGACATCAGTGATAATCATCCACACAACACACACTGTCTCGTCCGCCTGCTGTGCTTATTAAATAGTCGGGTTTGCTAAGTATTGCGGGACCTATGCGCTGATACACACACACACACACACACACACACACACACACACACACACACACACACATACGCACACATTGTGTAAGTTGCCGTCTATGCTAAGTATTGAGGGACTGTGGAAGGCTCTCAGCTCATAAAGTGAAAATGTAACAAGGCAGACAACACTCCATGTAATAACTCTGACAATCACCCCGGCTTGCAGAACTGCACACGAGAGGGCCGGCGTGCGTGCGCGCGGCGGCGTGCGTGCCTGACGGCGCATGCTGATTGGCTGAGGTGGCTGGTAAGTGGCGGCGAGGGGCGAAGGCGGTCGTCTCACCTCAAACAGAGAAAATAAAGTAGGTTTTATGATTATTATTGGAATTCCCCATTCTGCTGCTACTGATGCTAAACGAGCGTGACGTTCAGCACGCGCGCACACACACACACACACACGCACATGCACACGCACACATGAGGCGTCTATGCATGAGGCTGTGACATACACACACTCCTGAAAACACACAATGTGACACAGTCGCATATTCAGTCCAATATTTTGAGAGTAAATGAGCATATCTTACGGCACACATATTCACTGTCTCTTGCCGTGACTCACACATATGTACACAAACACACACCTGCATGCACACAAACACACACACACACACACACACACACACACAGTCCAATATTTTGAGTGTAAATGAGCGTAGCTTATGACAAGCAGAAGAGACACTCACTGGAGACAATTACCATTCCTTAGTGTGTAAAGGAAGTCGTACACAGTCCCACAAAAACAAACACATGCACACAGACACACAGGCCAGCGCACACACACACACACACACACACACACACACACACTACTACAGTATGCCTCCCTCGCTGTGCTGACAGGACTGTCCGTAGTGGGCCTTTGTTAGTTCTGGTTGGGCAGCCTTATTTATTGTGTATATGTGTGTGTGCGTGTGTGTGTGCGTGTGTGTGTGTGTGTGTGTGTGTGTACATGTCGATGTGTGTTATTTATAAACCAACAACCTTTGTGAGTCTCTCCCAGCCCAGAACATCCCCGGTTCCACTTTAACACATTCTGTTATTATAATATCTCCTCACACTCATTTCATTTTTATTTACCATTTTGTGTGTGTGTGTGTGTGTGTGTGTGTGTGCGTTAAAATATTAAATTCTTCGTACTCTTTTACTTTATTATAATGTCATTTATTTAAATTTTATCCAGACACCATACATTTATTTTTATTTCTTTATATATTTCGGTCATTCTATTTTCATTGCCTTAGAAAAATATTTTTAAAAATATATGAAATACAATCACGTATGAAGCCACATGAACATGAAAATGAAGAAACGAAAGGAAAAAAAGCACAATAAAAGAAACAGAATGCACAAGTTTATACCAAATAAATAAAAAAATAGAATATTTAAATGACACAAAATTAGCATTTTTTGCCTTTTGTTTCTGTTTTAATGTTTTTTCCCTAAATAAAGTCAAGCCAAAATTGATTCACTCAACAAATTTACACACAATTCAATTTAAATTCAACCACTTTTTTGACATGATTTTTACAAGTGAAACCCATTTTCTTCTGCTGTGTGCATCACCTATATTAATTAGAACATAATTAAATAAGATATTCATAATAATTTAACACAGAGACTTGTGTTCTCTTTGAAATACTCTCCTTATGAGGGAAAATTTAATATTAATATCCATAAAACTGCAAATGTAACGTAACCTTTGCATCAAAACTAACACATGAAAATGAGGCTTGGATGCACTGAAGCATTTTGCATCATTCGGCTGAATTTTGGAAACATAAAACAGTTGCAGAATAAAACTGACTCATCAAAAATAAGATGTAATTTTAATTTAAAAAAACCTCAAAATTATAGTTATTATTAAATTCAATTTTTGCTGGATGAAAACAAAGGGAAATGAAAATACGAAGCTCCACAAAATTACATATTTAAGCTGTTTTTTAATATATATATTTACTAATAGAAGTCGTTTTGTCATTTCTGGAACTTGTTTTTCCTTTTTTTTTTAATTCAAAAATTAGAAACATGTCAGAAAATGAATCCACTGTGGGTTTATTTTTTTTAACTTTCTACTTTTCCGTCTCTATTTCCTGCCGAACCTCCTCAGTAAATTCATCAATCAGCTCTTTCAACAGGAGCAGCGTCTCCTGGAGTATTTACCGACGAAGCAGACAGACAGTCGCCTCTCCAGCAGCAGAGACGTTCGGCGTCACAAAAAAAAAAAAAAAGTGACACAAAGTCTGCAAAGCCAAGAATTCCTGAGGAGAGATTGTGTACGAGGCCTGGAAAAGGATCCGATGGTCCATTTCCAGTGGTTTGACAGGACCGAGGACGTGAGCAGGAAGCAGAATAAAGAGGGTTACTCAGCTGTAAATAACAAAGGAAAGAACAACCGCGTCCTGGAGAGTCTTCTCTGTTGGATTGGGTTTTTTATTTTAGCAGAGTTTATATTCCAGACATTTATGAGTTTTCATTTATTTATAAAAGTCTGAGCTGAGCTTCATTTTACACATAACCTTTAACTCTAACCTGTAACCGTCCTTATCATCTCATATCTTCCTCTTCTTCTGGTTCTTTTAACTCATATTTTTTAAAGGTTTACTCAGTGGGTTTTATGTTCATTATTAATTTTAACATCTGGTCCAAAGCAGGAGGAAAAGCAACATCCTGCAACAACTAGTACTGGTTCAGAACTCAAGGACATGAGGAAAAAATTTGAAGTCAAAGAACAAATTCATGTATTTTAGACATTTTGGACAATTTAATTTGAATAAATGTGACTCAAACTCTTAAAGATAAGACAAGATAAGATAAGATAAGATAAAAAAAAAAAAAGAAAAGATAAAATATTAGCAGGAAAAATAATTTAAATAGTAAAAAACAGATGATGAAAATAATTGATTATAGGGCCAGTTAAAGTAGTAAAAATGGTAATTAAAAACAAAAAAAACAACAAAAAACAGCACCATTCTAAACATTACAATAAGCGTTATAATAAAAATGAAAAAAATCTGAATAAAAATTTCTTTATTTTGCAATATTAACAAGAGAAATATCTTTACCAAAGTTACAAAAATAAAAGATAGACCAATAAAAAATGTAAATAATAATGTAAAACATATGAGATGAGACTAGTTAAAATATCAGAAAATTTGAAATCGTAAAAATGGTAATAAAATAGATAAAAAGACCAGTTGAAATGGTAGGAACAGTGAAAAAAAAAGTACATATTTGAATATTAAAGTATATAAAAGAGTTAACAATCTAGAGGATAAGAGCATTGAAATAGTAAAAAAAAAATGTCACAAAAGGAAGAAAAAGTAGTAAAAATAGTATAGAGACAAGGAACAGTTAAAATAGTAAAAATATTAAACACAGCAGTGATTAAAATCTTTTAAACTAAGTCTTATAATTATTATATACAAATGTTTAAGTGGTATTTACTGAGAAAACAAGGTAAAAATGAATGTGATTTCTTCCCCCCTTTCCTTTTTTTTTATTAGAACATTATCATAACTATTTAAAAGAAATAGAGGAAAAGTGTCGTTAAAGTTGTACAAACAGCCAAAAAAACCCAAACAAAAACAGCAGTGATTTCAACCTGTTAGAAGAACTCTTACTATTATTACTATATATAAAGTTTAAACAATATTTCATGAGAAAAACAAGGTCAATATACATTTCTGTTTTTTTCTTGTTTCTTTTTTGTTAAAATATTAATAGGAATAGTTAAAAACTAGAAAATAAACAGTACAAACAGGGAAAACAATAAATAAGAACAGTTAAGGTCATAAAAATAATAAAACAAATACAGTACTGATTAAAATCTATGAGAATATCTCCTCTTATTATTATACACAAAAGTTTGAATGGAATTAAATTAGAAAAACAAGGTTAATATGACTGTATTTTCTTCTTCCTTTTCAGCATTTTATTAGAATATGAACATTAATACTAAGTGCTTTAAGTCGTAAAAATAACAAAACAAATACAATAGTGATTAAAAACTGTAGAATAACTCTTATTATTATCATCATCATAACCATCATAATAGTTTAAATAGTATTTGGTCAGAAAAACAAGGTTAATATAACTGTATTTTCTTCTCCCTTTTCCCTATTTTATTAGAATATTAACATTAATATTTAAAAAATAGACAATACGTATTTTAAGTGGTAAAAATACTGTCGAATGTAGAAAACTGTCAAAAAATCTTATTATGATTATGATTATTATTATTGTTATTATTATTATTATTATATAAAAGTTTAAATAGTATTAGGTCAGAAAAAAAGGCTCAGTATGATTGTTTTATTTCCCCTTTTTCCTATTTTGTTAGAATATTAACATTAATATTAAAAATATATAAAAATAAGGGTAGTTGAAGTAGAAAAATTGCAGGTAAAAGCAATAAAAATAGAACAAATCATAATGAATAAATAAATTATAAGAGCAATATGTAAAGGGTACAAATCATAAATATTAAAAAGGCTATTTCACTCTATTACTGAACATAACGATAATAGAAGTAGAGAATGAAGGCATTCTTATATTGCATCTTAAAGCCCATTTGAGTTGTGTTGTATTTGTTTGTTTACGTGCACACACTCTGAACACATACTGTTGACATACATCATCTAATTACACACAGGAAGGACACGCTGTCAGTGCATGATAGCAGCTTAACCGACATTAGCATCAACTCTGAATCACACACAAGCACTCCACATCACCTTTTTTTTTTTTTTTTTTTTTACCTAATTGTGCCTGGAACAGCGTGTCAGGAAATGATAGCTGATTTAACAAACATTTGCATTATTTCCCTCTCTTATACCCACAAAAACAGAGCGGCGCCGACACACACACACACACACAGCGTTTTCGTCCGACAAAACGCCGCCTTTCAGCCGCGCTCAGAACTGTGAATAAATCCATAACAATGAGACACTTAGTCAAATTAACGTGTTGACTGTTACTGCAGCAGACTGTACAGATGACAGTGCAGACCTGTTAGAAGAACTCTCCAAGTTTAGAGGAAGAACTTTAAATGCTATTTGGTGAAAAGAAAAAAAAAACAAGGTTAATATGATTTTTTTTTTTACCCTCCTCTTTTTACTTTTCCTTTTTCTTTTCTTTTTTTTTGTGGAAAGATTTCCCTCGGCTCCCCTGGAATACATTATTCAAACCAGCTGCACGTTTTGGAGCTAATGTAGTCATGAGATGATATTAGAAGCTTAGTTTCATTGGGATTATTATAGGTATTAATCGCTATATTTCTAAAAATTAGATCGTTAATTTTAACGTCGTAAAAAAAGACTCACTCATAATGTTAATTTTAAGACTTTTTACAGGGTTTATTTGTTGGATGTGCAGAAAAAAAAAGTATAACAACATTTATGCCACTTTTCTCCATAGTTATGCCTTGTGTCCTAAATTAATTCCATACTGAACGAACATATTTCAAACTTTAACAGGTATACTTCATATAGAGTTGAAACTGATCTGCTTTTGGTTTTATTCGGAGCTTCTAATCAGTTTTCACAACTTAACCCTTTGTGGTCTGAGCCTATTTTGCCCGTTTTTCAGTACTTTTGATTTTGCCTTTATATACGATATACAGAAATGTTTACTATACCCATGTTTGTCTGGTTTTTTTTTCCAGCACAACTTCATCTCTGTCATCTGTCTATTATTTTTCACTTTAACCTACTATATCAACACAAAAAGACAAAAAACACACCAAAAATCTAATCTCAAATCTAATCTCTGTGTTAAAGGGTGAATTAGGATTGGGCCTTTTACTCACATTTGTTTGCTCTAATTTCAAACCCTCATATCTCTGGTTGTATTTGCTCTATCAACATCAAATAAGAAGTGGGAGAGTGTTTCAAGTCTGCACTTTCGACTTTTGACGACGACAGACGACGACGACAGATGATGACAGACGACAACGACAGGCAACGACGACAGATGACGATGACAGACGATGACAGACGACGACAGATGACGACAGATGACGATGACAGACGACGACAGATGACAACGACAGATGACGACGACAGACGACAATGACAGATGACAACGACAGACGACGACAGATGATGACGACAGATAACGATGACAGACGACGACAGACGACGATGACAGATGACGATGACAGACGATGACAGACGACGACAGACGACGATGACAGACGACGACAGATGACGACGACAGACGACAATGACAGATGACAACGACAGACGACGACAGATGATGACGACAGATGACGATGACAGACGACGACAGACGACGATGACAGATGACGATGACAGACGACAACAGACGACGACGACAGATGACGATGACAGACGACGACGACAGATGACGATGATGGATGACAATGACAGACGGTAACAGACGAGAGACGACGATGATAGACGGCGATGACAGACGACAACATATGACGACAGATGACGATAGACGACAACGACAGACAACGATGACAGACGACGACAGACAACAACAGAAAACGACAAATGACAACAGACGACAACGACAGACAACAACGACAGACAACGACGACAGACAACGACGACACCGGATGCTGCATGACGACAATAGCTTATGGCCTGTCGGCTGGTAAGCTAAAAATCCAAAACTCTTCGAACCTTGCTGGGAACAAATAAACCACCAGTTTCTTAAGATTTGACAAGTGTTGTAATATTTTTGCACACCACTGTACATGTGGTGCCTTCAAGGATTTATGTATGTATGCACTTATTTATGTATTTACTTTTCTGGTGTATCAGTATGGGTGTGTATGTATGTGTATGTGAGGATGATAAGTGAGGTTAATTACAAGAGATCCAACAGACTTGATTTTTCACATACTATGCTGATAGGAAGCTACCATCCACACACGTCACAATTTTTTCAGGGATGGGGGGGGGCATTTGTTCAAAAAAGGTTGAGAACCACCGCTCTAGCACTCTAACATCAGAGCATTTGTATAAATCAGACATATGATAATTCTTCATCATAATCTAAATAAGATAATTATAAGGGGAACATGTTAACTGCCTTAAAGCTCTGTTTTTTCCACGTCGTACTAAACTCATATATTTTAATTCATGTTTTCTGAGAGGGAACAGGACTGGGGCCTGGTCTGCAGCTCTGCTCATGTAACAGGTGTTTTTCAGACACGTCGGAGGTAAAAGACATGACTGACATGTATAATTACTGATGTGGGCTCACATTCACTCAGATGTTGCCCTCCTGCTCTGTGTGCAGGTCATTTATTTCAAGGTTTTCATTCAGACTGAGGAGGAGAAGCTGCAGAAGGAAGGAGTCCCTCTGGCTTCACCTCCTGCAGTTTTAACCTTATTTTCAGAACAGAAACACATGATGACATTTTAGACATTTTTACAGTAATATCTGTTTCATTCCATACCTGAAGTGACATGTGCTCCAGACTGAAAGTACTGTCTAATGCACAGGTGTCAAACATGCGGCCCGGGGGCCAAATCTGGCCCGCCAAAGGGTCCAATCTGGCCTGTAGGAGGAATTTATGAAATGCAAAAATTACACTGAAGATATTGACAATCAATGGTGTCAAAATCATTTTAATTCAGGTTCCACATACAGACACATACAGTCCAATTAGATTTCTAGTGGGTCAGAACCAGTAAAATATTATCAGAATAACCTATAAATAATGACAACCCCACATGTTCTTTTTGTTTTTTTGGTGAAAAAAAGTAAAATTACATGAAAATGTTTACATTACCAAACTATATTTTAACAAAAAAAACGCAAATAACCTGAAAAAATATGAACGAACGGAAATGTCTTAAGAAAAGTAAATGCAATTTTACCAATATTATAATAAAAGCACTGAGGAGTAGGATTAAATAAGTTCATACTTCTTCCTACTCCTTTTCAACCATGCAAAATTCAGACTTGTATGTGCTTGGAGATAGATTCTGTCCATTTGAATGTTTTGTTTTGGTTTTTTTTGTTTTGTTTTTTTCTTTGCATGTTCAAAATAAATAAATAAATAAATATTCTGCCTGTGAAGGTTATTATCGTTAACGAAAACTAACGAAATGACGAAAACTAGAATTGTAAAAAACATTTTCTTTAGCTGAAATAGATAAAAACTACAACTTAAAGAACAAAACAATAACTGAAACTTTATTGTGTGCTTACAAAACTAACTGAAACAGATCCAAATTCTGGATAAAATTCCCTTCGTTTTTATCTTTGTCAATGTCGGATTGATATGAAATCGATTTATTTCCCTCAAGCAATTTTAGCTGCTGGCACTGTATGATATTTAACGGTCCGTCACTTCTCATCACTCGTGGTTTAGCGTCGTCTTCTCTTTCCCACTCTATCCTGAAACATGGAGACTAAAGTTGGGAGAAAGCAGCAGAGTCCTGTCTGGGATTTATTTGAATATGATGGTGAAGAAGAGAAAAGATATAAAAAAAAACTAAACTAAAACTAGGCATTTAGAAAATAACAAAAACTAATAAAAAGTAGCAAACCTGCTCTAAAAATGAATTAAAACGAACTTAATTAAAGAAAAAAAAGTCAAAACTAAATAAAACTAAACTAGAATGAAAAATCCAAAACTATTATAAACTTGCTGCCTGTTATTAAATGTTTTGTGCGATTGTAATGCACATGTGTAACTGATAAACTGATAAACCGAGGCAGAAGAGTGTTAAAATAGCGCTTGTTTTTCTTGTTGTTCATGTTATTCAGGTTTTTCAGGAAACTTTATAGACGTAAACCTGATCATGATATAATTTTACTTTTTTCACTGTTATTCTTTTACTGGTCCGGTCCACTGCAGATCAAATTGGGCTGAATGTGGAACTGGACTAAAATGGGTTTGACAGCCCTGGTCTAATGTATGGAAGAACTACTACTACACACAAGGAAATACACTTTTTAACCTTTTAACATGAAGTAGCATCGACCAGTAAGTGATGGATCCATTCCAATTAGACAGTATACTTACAATATTTGTACGACTTTCTTTGTGTTATCTTTTTTTTTTATTTTTTTACTGGTCTTATTTTTTCTATTCTTTTTTAAACTCTCCTGTTAATATTCAAAGAAAATGGAAAAGAGAAAAATCATATTAACCTTGTTTTCCTCACAAATTCACATATTAACATTTACATGTTGATATATAGCTAAACCTTTATAGAATATAGTGTCACTGTCAGGGAAGAAACCTCGTAAGTCCATTTTTGTTCTTTTTTTTTTTTTTTTTTTTACCTCCGCTAAGGAACAGCGGAGGTTATGTTTTCATAGAGGTTTGTTTGTTTGTTTGTTTGTCTGTGTGCAAGATAACTCAAAAAGTTACGGACGGATTTGGATGAAATTTTCTGGAAATGTTGATACTGGAACAAGGAACAAATGATGGAATTTTGGTGGTGATTGGGGGGGGGGGGGGGGGAGGGGTGATCTGCCATGGTAGAAGTCTGTGCTCTCCAAGTGCTTTTTCAGTTTTGTCATGAAATGATTCTATTGGTCATTTTTATTTATTTATTTTTTTATTATTAATATCTGGTATTAATATCTGGTAGGATAAGTTGTAAATGGGTATTATTATATTAGTGTATATAGGAAAAAGGATGTGTGATATTGTTATACTATTATTATTATTATTATTATTATTATTATTATTATTATATTCATACAAAATAATACTTTCTATATAGTGATCATAAGGAATAGAAATTGGTGGTAGGAATACATAAGTTTTTACTTCTTCCTACTCCTTTTCGAGCATGTATAATTTCATTTCATCATCATCATTATTATTATTATTATTATTATTATTATTATTATTCATTTATTTATTCATTTATTTTTGTGGTTTGTTTGCTTATCAATCATTTATGTACCAGTACTTATATTCTGTTGGTTGATTTTTGTTTTTTATTTCACTGTCTACATGTTAGAAATAAAGATTTCATTCATTCATTCATTCATGTTGGTGTGACATTCTAGAAATATTTAATTTTTTTACTTATTTGTGCAATAAGTACATATTTATTCTTAGTATAGTTTAGTTGTCTGACCCGGAAGTAGTTGTTACGAGGGAAAAAATAAACAAACGGAATCATGGAGGAATATTTTGCTGTCATTAAGCAGCTGTTTGATGCGTAGGGAAGCGTATTGCATTCACACAAAAAATTAATTCAGAATTCCGAATTTAAATTTTTTCAGAAAACAGTATCTCGTTAATTCGGAAAATTCCGTTTGTTTATTTTTTCCCTAGTAGCAACTACTTCTGGGTCAGATAACTGAACTATATTGAAAATAGCAAAAATGGATTAAACGGTTGTTATCCATTTTTTCCATTTTTTTATTTGAGCACAAAATCGGGGAAATGTAAAAACGAACCGTTATCCATTTTTCATTCTGGTTTTGAAAATGAAAAACAAAAAAAACGAGTCATTTTTTTGTTATTTGATTTTTGGTTTTAAATTGAAAAATGAATGAACCAATGATACACGGATTATAATGGTTTGTTTTTCCATTTCCCGATTCTGTGCTTAAATGAAAAATGGAAAAAACGGATAACGACCGTTTCATCCGATTTTGCTATTTTCAGTATAGTTCAGTTGTCTGACCTGGAAGTAGTCGTTACTAGGGAAAAAATAAACAGAATCATGGAGGAATATTTTGCTATGATTAAGCAGCTGTTTGATACGTAGGGAAAGCGTATTGCATTCACACCAAAAATTAACTCAGAATTCCGAATTTAAATTTTTTCAGAAAACAGTATCTCGTTAATTCGGAAAATTCTGTTTGTTTATTTTTTCCCTAGTAACAACTACTTCTGGGTCAGACAACTGAACTATACTGAAAATAGCAAAATCGGATGAAACGGTCGTTATCCGTTTTTTCCATGTTTCATTTGAGCACAAAATCGGGAAATTGTTTTGAAAGTGAAAAACAAAAAAACAAGTCATTTTTTTGTTTTTTTTCATTTTGGTTTTAAATTGAAAAACGAACGAACGAATGATACACGGATTTCCATAAATACTGAATGAATTCGGCGGAATTTCTTTGCATGTTTGTGTTTTGTTTTTGTTTTTTTTTTTTATATATATACATTCTAAACCTCAAACTCCCAAAGTTGCAGTGTGTGTGTGCGTATTGTGCAGGGAAGTGCCGTGTATGCATGGTGTGTGTCGTCCATGTGTCTGCGTTTGCATGCCAGTGTGTGTGGGCTGCTGTGCGGTGAGGGGAGCTTGTTATACTCTGACAGGGCGAGACCATTGGAGTGAAATGCATGATGGGATTCTGTGATGAGCAGGAAGAGTTTGAATAAACATGGTTGATTTCAGCTTGCCCTGCTGTGTGTGTGTGTGTGTGTGTGTGTGTGTGTGTGTGTGTGTGCGACCAGGCCTGTCTGTTTGTGCTGTGTTCACTGAAGCTTTTTATTGAAGCCCTCATGAATCTTTTTCCTTCTCAAATATTCAGTCCTTCCCTTCAGTCTCTCCTCCTTCCTCCCCTGCCGCGTCCTCAGCTTCATCTCCTCACTCCCCAGACGACTCCCTTTTCAGACTCCATCACTCATTCCCTCTTATTTCCAACCCCATCTCCTCCACCACTCCCTCCGTCACTCCATCACCTGCTTTTGCCGTCTTTGCCATCCTCTCCCTTTTTTAATTATTATTATTTTTTGTTTTTTTTTTTATTTTGAGGGGCCGATCAGTTCTCTTTAATGTTACAGACAGATCTCTCCTTGAATTCCAAAACCCCAAAGCAGACCTTTCCAAACACAGGTTTTGACCAAACAGTGCATTTGCTTCAGATGATGAGATGATGATACCATGTAGTGAAGAAGGCTCTGTGTCCTGGAAATATTTGAAAGATAATCTGACAAAAACCAGGTGATGAACTTGTTGTATTCTGACTGAAATCTGTTATTATATTCAAGTTTGTTGTAAAAATCCGTTCCATCCCAACAGTAATGAACTGCGTCCTGCTGACCTATAGTTTCAGGAGTTAAAAATGAATCAAAACGTATTATATCATATAAATACAGCAGTTATGACTGTGTGTGAAGTCTACATGTATAATACTCGCTAGGTCTTGAATTCTAAAGTTGATCCAAAGTCCACCTGCATTTTATTTGATTCTTTCTTACATTGCAAAAACACATCCAACTGGATTTGGAGCAGCTTGTATATGATGTAGTTCATGAGGAAGGACCCCAGCCTCAAACTGGGTGACACATTTCACAGTGTTTATTTACAGCAATATGACATGAATGTTTATGGTCAACCGACCGACCGACCGACTGACCAACCGACTGACCAACCAACAACCAACTAACCACAGAAACCAACCAACCAACCAACCAACCAACAACCAACCAACCAACCAACCAACCAAAGAAACCAACTAACCAACCAACTGACCGACCGACCGACCAACCAACCAACCAAAGAAACCAACTAACTAACCAACTGACCGACCGACCAACCAACCAACCAACCAACTGACCAACCAACCAACAACCAACCAACCAACCAACCAACCAACCAACCAACCAAAGAAACCAACTAACCAACCAACTGACCAACCAACCGACCGACCGACTGACCAACCAACCAACCAAAGAAACCAACCAACCAACCAACCAACCAACTGACCAACCAACCAACAACCAACCAACCAACCAACCAAGTAACCAACCACAGAAACCAACCAACCAACCAATCAACCAACCACAGACAGAAACCAACCACAGAAATCAACTAACCAACCGAACACAGAAACCAACCAACCAATCAACCAACCACAGACAGAAACCAACCACAGAAATCAACTAACCAACCGAACACAGAAACCAACCAACCAATCAACCAACCACAGACAGAAACCAACCACAGAAATCAACTAACCAACCGAACACAGAAACCAACCAACCAACCACAGACAGAAACCAACCACAGAAATCAACTAACCAACCGAACACAGAAACCAACCAACCAACCAACCACAGAAACCAACTAACCAACCACAGAAATCAACTAACCAACCGAACACAGAAACCAACCAACCAACCACAGAAACCAACTAACCAACCACAGAAATCAACTAACCAACCGAACACAGAAACCAACCAACCAACCAACCAACCGAACACAGAAACCAACTAACCAAGCGAACACAGAAAACCAACCAACCAACCAACCAACCAATTTTTTTATGAAACATAACCAATGACTAAATAAATAGACTGTCCAACCCAGAATGGATGGAGAAGATGAATCTGGTTGCGATGTGGTCAGATTCATGGTGAATGGAGTTGGAAGGGGATGTGCGTCGTAATTTCCTGTGGAGCAAATACAGGAATGGAAAAAAAAAAAGGTTTCATTCACTACTTTTTTTTTTTTGTTTTTTTTTTTTTTTACACATTTCCAAATACTGTCCTGAAATATTTGCAGAAAAATCCATCTTGTATTCCAAAAGGTGCAGACACAATCAAACACAAATGATTTTATTTTGGTTTCTTGTGAACAGGAAATATTGCTAACTTCTTGACAGTTTCAACATGACATGCCTGGGATATTTTTCATTATCTTGCTGAAACATCCAATTTTGACCTTGATGGAATGGAGCACGTGCAGAAAGGACTACATGGGTCTGGAGAATGGAACAATACTTGAGCTCAGTGACTTAAGAGTGATTCCTAATGCAATGTGTGTCATAAATGCTGGGGGTGAACCTAAACTTTTCCCACTGCTGTAATGAGTTAATGGCTCATAAGGCATTAGGTGAGAATTTAATTTGAAGTAGAATATGGGATCGGACTTCTGGTTTGGTGAGTTTTGCTAAGCCTAAGGGAAAATGCCAGACAGTTTTTGGAGTGGAGGATAATATCGGATATGCATGGATGGTGACTAGGATTTAATTTTTGAAGAGGAGGCCGTAAATTCCAAGCACCAGAAGAAACAGAATAGGACGAGCAGGAACATGGATTCAAGAGCGCGGGCTAGATGGTAACTCCTGGATTTAGTGAGAGTATGGATGCAGCCGGATCGAAGATTGGAGGTACATTTAATGAGATGCCTGGGTGTTTAAGAAAGCATTAAGGGCTGGGGGGGGCTCTAATGAGCAGCGACAGTGTTGAGGAAAAGCAGGAGGAACTTGCGATTAGTTTGGCAAGAAGTTCATGCAGCTGAGGTTGAGATTAATGGTGAGGATTTTGACGAATAAGGACAAGTGGGCAAAGGACATAAAGTTGGAGAGAGCAGCGATATAGGAAACAAAACAAAAACAGGAAAATTAAATTGAATATAGTATGGACGAAGTGAAAAGAATTCCAACCTATTCAGCAGGTGGAGGGTAGTGATGTTCGATACCACGGATTTCCTTTCTGATCCGATACTGAGTAAACCTCTGGCTGATATCGACGATACCGATCTGATACTGATACTTCGTACAAAGACTCTTAACCCATAAAGACCCGGTGCTACTTATTTGGCAGTTCCAAAATAGTTTTTTTTCTCTATATTTAACTTATCTTTAAGTGATTTATCACCATTTATGATAATATTATCCTCTGTATTTTGTGTTTTTACAGTAAAAATCAGGTATTTTTCTATCTTTAATTCACTGATCATGTAGATGTTCATTAAAGCTCAGATTAACCCTTTCATGCATACTGGTCACTACAGAGGACAAATATTCTCCAGCTGTTCGCTTGTATATTCATGGGTTTTGTTGTTTTAGTTCCATATCAGCCAACACAGTGGACACTTATGTATCATCTCATAAACTGCAATTCATACCATTATTGTAACTTTGCTGTTCTTGGTTGGTTCTTGAGTGGAAATCAATTGTTAATTGTTATTTTTTTGCATATTATCTCCATGAAGTGAGTAATAACTAGTATTAGAATATGTTAAAATGTGAGAAAACATCAGATTAGCTGCATTAAACATGGTTTCATTTCAATGTTTTCATATCACTTTATGATATTGGGTTTTAAATGCATGTTTCTTTACCTCAAGAATAAAATTCATGGAGTAGCTGAGTGGACATTTTTGTAAATCTATGAAAAAAAAAAAACTCAATCTCATTGTTTTTTTCATGCCAAAGGAGGAATAAAATCACTCAAAAAAACCCCCAAAAAACCCCAAAACAAAATAAAACTCAACTAAGGTTCTCATAATTCATGCATGAAAGGGTTCAAGTTGAGGGTCATTATATCAGAAACAGAGAAAACTGAAAAAAAAAGTGATTTATTCAGCAAGTCTATCGATAACTGAACATAAACCCAGTGTGTCCATCCACTGTCATTGATCCAACTCCATGGGTTTTACTGGTGAATCAATGTTGTAGAAGATGACGGTGTTTCCATGGTAACTACGGAGCCTCTGAACGTCCAAATGGGTCATATCTGAAAACCATGAAAAGATGATAAACTGTATTTTACACCAATTATTTACATGTATTGATAGGATTAGTGGATCAACAGGTATTAAACAGTTTAGATCAGTAGATGGTTTGTGTCGTCGGTGGCTGTTTGGGTCTTTATGGGTTAATGTCTGGGAAAAAAAAAAAAAGTGTATTTCACATCATAACTTCATAAAGTATATAAGACATGAGTGTAATTATTGTTTAATCATTAAGAACTATTATAAAAATGAAAACTTGCATATTAATTCATGTTACCTGAACGTGTTAACATGAAACATGAAAATACTGAACATGTAACGCTTCAACAAAAGCATCCATAAAACTTTTTGTAATGGGGATCTACCCAAAAGACTTTGTGGTTTGTTCAAGCAAATCAACCTTTGATTGACTTTGGACTCCTGCAGGCCAGGAGGTTGATTGCTCTATTCTGGAAAAAAATGGATGTTCCATCAAAAAAAAATATGGATAAATGAATGAAATGAATTAAAGTCAGCTGAAACGATTAATCGATTAGGTGCTTGAAGTGAATGCACAAATTCACAATTCAATTAATCAACTCAAATTGATTGAAGGGAAATATTCTATTGAAGTTTTCCTGAATTGAAGCTTCTTTGTGCGTCACAATAAGCATCCGTGTGAAACACAACAGTGGAAACGATGTTTAACAACAGAGAAATGAAGGACAAACAAAGCTTCGATTCAGGAGAATTGTGGTTAAATTATTTTTTTGGGGTCACTTTGAGTTGATTACCGTACTTTCCAGGTTATAAGGCGCACCTGACTATAAGCTGCAGGTGTCCACGTTGTGACATGAGATATTTACACAGAGAGATGATAAACAGAAAGATTATTTAAATATTTATTTCCATATCTTAACTGCTTTTTTCCAAACGTTGCCTGTAACACGGCAGTAAAACGGCAGGAACAGGCTGGTTCAAAAACCCAGAAAAGTCATTGATCTGTATCTTCATCTTCCTTCTGCTCATTAAACCACTGCAGTCGTCTTCTTCAGTGTTGGAGTTGAACATCCTCAGAAAGGCTCCGTCACACTCCTTCTACGTCTCTCCTCCATTGTTGCTCAATGGCACTTCCCTGCTGCAGCTCTATTTTTAAATTTTTTTTTTATTTTACCTTTATTTAACCAGGAAAACCTCACTGAGATTAAGAATCTCTTTTTCAAGAGTGTCCTGGCCAAGACGGGCAGCAGTACATTATATAGTTACAGACAGACTTCCATACATAAAACAAATACACAAAAAGCACATAGACAAGTCAAACCTTCCAAAGTCAACTCTGCAAAAAGTGCTCATGAAATGTAGACAAAAGTGCGTCAGGTAAAACATCTGCAGCCAGATATCTCCCTCTCTAAGTCATACAGCATCCTCTTAAAAGTGTCCAACGAAACCAGATCCTTCAGTTTCAGGTCTTTTTGTCGTTCATTCCAGGTGAATGGGGCCGCATACCTGAAGGCCTTTTTCCCCTGTTCAGTTCTAACTTTAGGAACAGACAACAAGAAAAGATCCTGAGAACGCAGATTATAAGCGTCTGTGGTTCTCCGACTGATGTAGATCTGAAGGTAGGGTGGGAGCAGACCTAGAATAGACTTGTAAATTAAGATACGCCAATGATTCAGTCTGCGAGCCGACAAGGAAGACCATCCTACACGATCATAAAGCAGACAATGATGGGTAAGAGATTTAAAATTGCTGATGAACCTCAGAGCTCCATGATACACATGATACGTATTTCCTTCTTTACAGACACATCGATTGGTTTTAACTTAAAAGCTGCAAGATATGCATTTCTCGGTGTGTTTTCCATGATGAGGGTTTGTGCATGACACACAAAATGATTGTTAAAAGTGAAGCTTCAAACTCCTCCTCTTCATCACCTCTTCCACCTGTCTGTCTCACTTCTGCGCTTCCTGCTAGAGCGCCCCCTGCTGGCCATTAGCCCGTATAAATCTATCCTCAAGCTGCATCGTTGTATAAGCCGCGGGGTTCAAAACGAGAAAAAAGTAGCGGCTTATAGTCCAGAAAATACGGTAATCGTTTCAGCTCTAGTTAGCTTTCTCACTTAAAGCTCTACCGTATGATGTGGCATTTTTACACTTTTCTTTTGTCATCTTAAAATGCTCCTAACAAGTGTGTGTCAAGCTAAAATGTAAAAGAAATCCACCAGGTATTGAAACTCAAAAATGTTTAATTCTCATATATTTCTGATAAAAGTCTGACCAATCATTTTAGTCGGTCCGAATAAAATAATTGGCCGAACCTGACTGAGCCTCCTGTCAATCATCCATTACGGCCGTCCAGCATCCAATCCATTATCGCCGTTTCACATCCGATATGTGTCCCTCTGAATCTGACGCTTCACTGTCGCTGCTTCTCCTGTCACTGACCACAGTCTACTGTCTAGGATGTGTTTGGATAGAACTGACATGCACATGTGGAAGGGAAAAAAACGGATTTATGAACAGAAAGACAACTGAGGGGCACAAACGGGAGTCTGATGAATGAAGGATGGAGATAAAAGTCCAGAAGTCAGCTGTACTGGACTGAACAGGTCTGCACAAAGCTCAGCTTTTCTGACGGTGGGACTCATACAGGTGCATGTACATGGTGTCACACATGTAAGATGATGTAGGATGATAAATGTATGGACTATGAAACCTCAAATGTCCACGGAAAATTCACGGAGGCCACGCGTTCACAGTGCGCGCGCCCATCCCCTGGGCACTGCAGTGAAGACCCTGACCCAGTACTGCACAGACCAGGTCTACTGATGGAACAGGAGCCGCGGGCCTGCAGCAGGTGGATGATGCATCTGATTACTGAGGGAGGGGTCCACGGACACGCCAAAACGGACCGGACCTCCACCTCTGCTTCCTCCTCCGTTTCCATCAGGTGAGAGGAGGAGAGAGGAGGAGGAGCCTCAGAGGGAAGGCAGAGGGAAGGGGGCGGGGCTTTGGAGGGAGGCGGGTTGTTCATGTTCAAACTTTTACGAAGTGCTGTGAGAAATGCCACATCGGTAGGTAGAGCTTTAACTTAGCAGACAAAGCTGAACCCCAATAGAATGTTGAAAAATGAAGTAATTCTTGTGTATATCACTCAACACTGCTGATATCTTGCCTAGGCCAGGTTATATGATCCACTGTAAACCTGGGTATATTCTGGGCTGGGGGAATACTTTGGCCTCTTACACCGGGAACAATTTACTACAGCCAAAAAGAGCTAAAGAAAAGGACTGACGGGTGTTGTGTCATCGCAGTGGAGTGTCCAGACAATCCAAGCAGGCTGGGATCAAGTGTTAAATCAGAGCCCTGCCATTTCCTCTCTTACAGACCCTTCCATGTGTCTACCAAAGCTGTACTTTCCTGGGGAACCCTGTCTTCTGACACAGGTTTCACTTCGTCTTAACCCTGAGTGAGTCTGGAGTGGAGCAAACCAAAGCATCTGCAGAAAACCCTCACAGTAAAAGACAGAGCAATAATCCAACTTTGAAAAGAGTTTCACCAACACTATATGTAGAGTAATAATGTATAATTCAACAGCCTCTGTGATTTCTGTGCTGCTGTCGAACACGAGGCCATAAAAACGAACTCATGTAGATTGGTCTGCAATGTTAAGTCTAGACGGAAAACCACTGACTGGAAAGTGCTACAATCATGGAAAGTGTTCCCAACATAATCACTGCAGCGTGTATATATAAAGATGCATATAAGCGCTATAATTACGCTGAAGGTTTGCAATGACCACCCTGTTCTGCTGCTTTAATGGACATTGACTTAATTTGATGCTTTAATTAGCCTAATCAACGGAGCAAAATGTACATGCGTAGACAGACTTTGATGGGTAACTCTGCCCACTGGGGCCCAGGTCCCTAAACATTAGTTTTGGCAGTAAAGTGTTGTAGTTCTGGACACTGAACCACTACCACTCTGATCTGCTTTGTACGATGTAACTGAAGGATGGACAAGATTATTACACAAAGGGTCACAAAAGGACAACAGTGATGTCAGTCCAATCTGAGCCCACTAATGGACAGATTAATAGATAGAACTCTAACCCTCTGAGACGATGAGAACCACTCCATCTTGTTGGGTGCTTGAAAAAGTATTAGACTGCCAAGACATGAAAGTTACTATAATGTTCAATTACATGACAACACAACTAGTTTTCCATCGTTATTAACCCATAAAGACCCAGCGCTACTTTTGTGTCAGTTCCCAAATGAATTTTTATTGTGTATTGAACCTTTCTTAAGTGATTTATCCCCATTTATTATAATATGATCCTCTTTATTTTGCCCTTTATCAATGAAAATCTGGTATTTTCCTACATTAAATTTACTGATCATGTACTTTAATCACCCTTCTGATATTACATTTGTGGGTTATTATAAGAAAAACAGAAAAAAAAAAAGAAAAAGTGACTTTTCCAGTAAATATATCATTAAGTTAATGTAAAAATAAGCGTCTCCAACAACTGTCATTGATTGAAGTACATGAGTTTTACTGTTGAATCAATGTCATAGAAGATGACGGTGTTTCCACGGTAACTACGGAGCCTCTGAACGTCCAAGTGGCTCATATCTGATGACCATGAAAAGACGTATAACTGACCAACCTGAAGGGGGCGGGGCCTGACGTGGATTCTTTTCATTTAACCCATAAAGACCCAGTGCTACTTTTGTGGCAGTTTCCAAATTAACTTTTCTCTGTATTGAAACCTTTCTTAAGTGATTTATCTCCATTTATTATAATATTACCTACTGTATATTTTTTTTCAGTGAAAATCAGTTTTTTTTCCTATATTTAATTCACTGATCGTGTAAATGTCACTCGTAAATAGGAGAACATTTCTCCGGTTTTAGCGTTGCTCCACTGGCTGCCTGTCCATTTAGAATCCAGTTTAAAATAATTACCTCCGCCAAGGAACAGTGGAGGTTATGTTTTCATGTTTGTCTGTTTGTTTGTCTGTTGGCAAGATAACTTAAAAAGTTATGGATGGATTTTGATAAAATTTTCAGGACTAATCTTCCTCGATGGAGGTCTGCGCTCTCCGAGTGCTTTTCCAGTTACCTCCGCCAAGTGTAGCAGCAGAGGTTATGTTTTTATCTGGGTTTGTCTGTCTGTCTGTCTGTTTGATCTTCAGGAAATTTTCAGGAAATGTTGATACAAGGAACGGCAGAAGTTATGTTTTCTTAGGGGTTTGTTTGTTTGTCTGTGTGCAAGATAATTCAAAAAGTTATGGACGGATTTGGATGAAATTTTCAGGAAATGTTGATACTGGCACAAGGAACCACTGATTATATTTTGGTGGTGTTGGGGGAGGGAGGGGGACTGATCTGCCTCGGCTGAGATCTGAGCTCTCTGAGTGCTTTTCTAGTTTGTTTCTAGTTTGCCAACAGAGAATCCATCTCATGAGGAGACGGAACTCTTTTAATGTCAGTGAGAAGATTTTAAGAAACTTTTATTGTTCATTTATTGAAAGCCTTTTAACTTTTTCTTTTATCTGTTGGTTCAGTGTTTTAACTTTGAAAGACAAGAACAGTTTGCATGCTATAGTAAAAAATATGCTCGAAAGATCATTGGAGTCAAACTTAGAGACTCGTCTTCCCTCTGGAAGCTCCAGGTGGTGAGAAAAGCCCAGACCATCATCAGGGACCCTCACCATGTGTTGCATCTTAAGTTTGCCTCGATGCCTTCAGGCCGGTGTTACCACATTCCTCAGAGGACAACCAACAGATATTCTAAGTCTTTTATTCCTTCAGCTATCACACTTTTAGGCTGTATTCACACCTACCACGTTTGGTCCGTTTACAACAGACCAGAGTTCGTTTCCCCAGAAAGTCTGGACTTTTTTTTAGGTGTGAATACAAACATGTGAACTCTGATTCGAACCAAACAAGTGGACCACTTGCGGTCCACTTCCAAACAGACTCTGGGCCGGTTCACTTCTGGTGTGAATAGAACCGACCTCAAACCAAACCAAACCAAGGAATCTTGAGCCTTTTTGTGCTTGACGAGCCACCGTAGCCGCTGGAAGTAGCCGAGGTTTACGGGTGTTCAGAGCGAACAGCAGCAGCTATGAGCTGTGGACAGACGTGGAGCAACGAGGAAACTGAATGTGTCACTGACATTTGATCAGATGCTCGTATTATGAAACTGGCTCCGACTAAGCTTTTCTTGTGTGTTAACATTATTTTCGTAAATTTGCGTCTCTAAAAATACAATTTATATTCCAAAAATGATAACTGTATGTAGGAGCACCATGTCTATTTTCATCAGCACCAGCCGTCTCTGATTCATCCCGCCCGCGACTTTTCTGTCCAATGCTAGCGCAGTTCATCACATGCGTGCTTCTGTTCACGCATTTTGGTCCACTAGCAAAAAGTGCAATGAGAATGCGATCCGACCCAAATGAAAAAAATAAAGTCCGCATTTGATCTGAATCAAATAAGCGGACCAAAGGACTTTTCAGGTGTGAATACACCCTTAAACTCTGACAGAAGCCATTTTAGTCATTTTGTATGATTTTTTTGTTGTTTTTTAATATTAGCAGAACCAATAGGGTCTTTTAGTCTTTTAGTCTGCATTGGTATTTATTGATTATTTATTGTTGATTATTTAAATGCATTTATTCATAGTTGCGTTCAATAGTCCTGTATTTGTCTGTTTGTCACATTGCACTTTGGATGTGGGCTGACGTCTGTGGTAAGCTGCAAATGAATTGCCCGCAAGGGATAGATAAAGTTTTCTGAATCTGAATCTGTCTTTAAATCCCTCCATGGTCTTGCACCGCCCTACCTCTCTGAGCTCCTTCACACATACAAACCCCCTCGCTCTCTAAGATCAGTTTATCACCTGTTCTTGATGGTGCCGAGAACAACTTGTAAGCTCTGAGGAGGGGGGGCCTTTGCTGCTGCTGGTCCCAGATTGTAGAACAACCTGCCTCTGAACATCAGACAGGCTTCCTCCTTACGTGTTTTTAAATCTCTTCTTAAAACCCACCTGTTCTTCTTGGCTTTTGAACACTTGACATTGTGTTTCTGTTTTTATATTTTAACTTGTTTTATTTATTTGATTTTATTGTTTCTTACTGCTTTTCTACATGTTTTTATTGTGCTTTTAGTCTTCTGTACAGCACTTTGGTCCACTGTGGTTGTTTTAAAGTGCTTTATAAATAAAGTTGGATTGGAAATGCTCGTTAAAGCTCAGATTGAAGTTGAGGGTTATTATATCGCAAACAGACAAAATGGAAGGAAAAGTTATTTTTTCGGTAAAATCTCTCATTAACTGAACCCAGTGTACCCATCCACTGTCATTGATCCAACTCCATGGGTTTGACTGGTGAATCAATGGTGTAGAAGATGACGGTGTTTCCACGGTAACTACAGAGCCTCTGGGGGTCCAAATGGGTCATATGTGATGACCATGAAAAGACAACAAACTGTATTTTACACCAATTATTTACATGTATTGATAGAATTAATAGATCAACAGGTATTAAACAGTTTAGATCAGTAGATGGTTTTGGTTGCCGGTGGATGTTTGGGTCTTTAACCCTATAATGCCAAACGTATCATATTTGATACATGAGTTTTGAAGCCCTCTACATGATCAGTGTGATATTTTTTGTTTTGAAAAACCTGATGTATACAATTAGACACATACAATACACAAATAATCCACCAGGGGGAGGAGTTCATTCACCAGAGGCCTTTCCAGTGACACTACAAGACTGTCATTAATGAGGAAGGAGGAAGAACTTTGACAATTTTGAAAAGGAATTACCAATGTGTTAGACATGTTTGTGTTATATTATGTTTTTGTTTGTTCAAAAATAATAATATTTGAGGATTGAGACCCGATGTATCAAATATGATACAAAATTGAAACTCATACATGGAAATTTATTTTTTAAAACTGGGTTGTTCAGAAGGACCAATAAAGGCTCAAGTTTCAACGAACTGGAATTTTCTGTCAATGATTTAATGGTTCAGGCTTTACAGGGTTAAAGGTGAAATGGAATCGAAAAGCACCACAGTTTTTTTTTTTTTTTTTTCCTAGTCTCTGTCTGCATTCTATTTACACTTCTATTGATAGAAGATGAAAAGTTCATTTCTGTTCATTGATCAGTGACTTTAAAGTGTGTCAGGTATCACCTCTGTGGTTCTGTAGTCTGTACAGATCTGGGACAGCCCAACCACGTCACTGGGCTTAACATGCCGCCACTTACCTAGTGTGGATGTACTGGAAAGAGTCCGGTCCGTCCCAGTCTGCTGAGAGTAATGGGTCATCTGGTCCATCCTTTAGTAACATCCACAAACATCATCTGTCCAACTCACTTAAAGGACAAACTCCTTCATTCCAGTCTCATCTCTATTCAACACCAGAAGACTGTGGACCCTAGATGATTCTCTGTTAGTCTCGTCGGTCTCTTTGACTCTCCTTCTCTGAGGGTGAGTCAGGGGATAGGGTGAATAAGTCTGGTTCACTGATTTGTGATTGCTGCATTGTATATTGATTTTGGCACTGCTGATGTTTGTTTTGCAATGACTTCGTATTAAAATTCTCTGGAGTGCTTTGGAAAAAGACCCTTTTCCTCTACCCAGAGTCATACATTTACAGGCAAAAATGTACAAAAAAACCCAAATAAAAAACAAACAAAAAAAAGCAGTCTGGCACCCATGGAAAAAAAGATGTCAACAAATGTGTGAGATGTATCTTTGCATCATTATATGTCAAGAATTCTGTCATTTACAGCAGCTGCCTAGCCATCTTAAGTTTCACTCTCCATTTTACATCTTCATTTCTACAAATAGTAATTATTCTTTTATCCAATTATTTCTTTGTATTTTATGGATTGTCTGTTTTATCGTGTTGTACAGTGTCCTTGTGTCATACCTGCAGCCAGACGCTAGTCTGGTTTTGTCTGTCTTTCATGTTTGTTTGTCACTTCCTGTTTTATTTTGTTAAGTTTCCCCTCATGTGTCTTGTCTGTCGTCTTTACTTCCCTTCCTTGATTGTGTTCACCTTTCCCCTGATTACCTGTCTCCGCCCTGATTTGTGCCACCTGTGTCTAGTTGTCTTCCCTCCCTTTTGTGTATTTAAAGTCAGTCTCTTCCCCTGGTCAGACGCCAGTTTGTAACTCTTGTAGTTCTTACCAGCGTTTTGATCTCGTCTGTCTGTTTGATTACCTGTTTTGTGACCCGTTTTTGCCTACTGCCTGCTCCCTGTCGGTTTTGTCTGCCTCATCTGCTATCCT